>NW_028158173.1:0-23725 GCF_964263955.1 Coregonus lavaretus | reverse complement strand
ATGACTACAATGGAAATGTAAGACTGATAGGCCCATTCTCTAACTACTGTTAAAGTCTTGGAAACTATTCCATTGTTGAATGTATACTATTTATGCGTAATGGTGTGCCAAATGATCCTCAATACAAATATGACTTATGGAACATTTGCATACGTTTTCTTTCAGTTTTATAACTTGGCTCCGTCTCAGCCTCACAGCAGCTTTACTAATCTGCACATTCATGACAGCATGATTCACTTTTATAAGCAGCCTGATTCACGAGTTGGAGAGAGAGTCCTCTCGAGTTGCAGCCATGGAAGCATCAAATCTTCAGCCTCATAAAAGAAAAAGGCCTACTACTCTCACCACTTTTGGTGTGAAAGAAAGAGGCATGCTCTCACCGCTTTTGGTGTGACCATTTCCCCAAACCTTCCCTTTAATAATTTAATCAATATGCTGAAATGAATGAGGGCCACGGGGGTAAACGGCATTAAAATTATCTGGTATTAAAGGGATTTCCTGATTTGCATGGCTTCTCCCTGTGTCATATTTTTACGGCCAGACTTAATTTGCATAATTTCCATTATCCTCTTTTAACAGGAGCCTAACTTTGCCAAACCACAATTATTTTCTATTTTTTTTATTCATTAATTAATTCCCCCACACTCTACAAAAGCAGACGTTCCACTCTCACTCTGTGTTGGTGCAATGTATATCATAGTGGAGTGAGGTTGATTCAGTTAACAGTCGCACTAACCAAACCTTTTACATCTAAATAAAAGTTAGAGAATTAATTATACAAAAAATACAGTTACATCTTCTAAGTAGTATCCAATATTCTTTGAAAAGCTTACCATGACATTATTTTTCTTTAGTGATGTCTCTGAGTTTATGTGCAGTTAGGAATCTTGGCGACAATACTTGGAATATTGCCATAGAAGATAGTTCTAATTCATCAGAGAGCTATTTTATGGTCCTCCAAGGTAATTCCCTACTGGGCTCAGAATCTATTTTAAAACTCCTGTTGCTGTAATTCAACAAAATGGGCGGAAGAGTGGATTGTGTTTGAGGCTTGAAGCACTGAGACACAGATGGACTCATCTGAAAGACGTGAGGGGGATTTCATATTTTAATTGTCATCTGACTGAAAAGCTTCTTCTATCATATTTAAATTCTTAAATTCTCCTCCCGCTGCCTGTCTGCATAGCTACTGAGAACAGTGAACGTCAGCAGTGAGATCACACAGTACGGATAACTCTCTCATCTATACACAGGCAGTGAGAATCCTCTTTGACATACCTTCCACTTCATCACCCTGGTTAACCCGCCTGCCTCGGAGGAGACAAACTTCATCACCCCGGTTACCACCTGCCTCAGAGGAGACAAACTTCATCACCCCCGTTACCGCCTGCCTTGGAGGAGACAACATTCATCACCGCGGTTACCGCATGCCTCGGAGGAGACAAACTTCATCACCCCGGTTACCACCTGCCTCGGAGAAGACAAACTTTATCACCCCAGTTACCACCTGCCTCGGAGGAGACAAACTTCATCACCCCGGTTAACCCGCCTGCCTCGGAGGAGACAAACTTCATCACCCCGGTTACCGCCTGCCTCGGAGGAGACAAACTTTATCACCCCAGTTACCACCTGCCTCGGAGGAGACAAACTTCATCACCCCGGTTACCACCTGCCTCGGAGGAGACAAACTTCATCACCCCGGTTACCGCCTGCCTCAGAGGAGACAAACTTAATCACCCCGGTTACCACCTGCCTCAGAAGAGACAAACTTCATCAACCTGGTTACCGCCTGCCTCGGAGGAGTAAAACCAAGGAGCAGCATTTGCATGGTAGATGTGATAGAAGAACACTTCTTTTATAAACATGAATAAGGGAGACACCCCATTGGTCCTCAGAGACCCAGCCCTCCTCCCACTGGCAGGCAAGCAGGCTGGGCGGGTTAGGCGGGTGGGCCCAACAGGGTAAAGGATGACTAATCTGAGGAGTAGGATGAGGACAGACGGCTTTTGAGGAGCTGTGTGAGGCTGTGGAGCCAATCCCCCTGACGCTGCCGCCTCTGACGCCTGGATCTCAGAGGCGTCACCCGGAGAGACTAATGGAGAAGAGCTAGTGCAGCAGGCAGCTCTCTGGTTTAACATGCGGTGGGTGTGAACTGATTCTAAACACCCACTCACCTCACCTCCCCAGCAACCCAACAGGGACTGAGATGATACAGGACAGAACAGAAGCAGGAGACCCAGGCACAGACTTTGAGTGTCAGGTTGATGCTGTAGATTAGAGATGGGATTGTGTCTGATAAAGCAGGGTCTTAGTTCAGATGTCACAAAGGCAGTTCTGAAATCAAGAAACTGAAATGAGTAGGAGGACTAGGCCCTAGGTGATCAGAATAATGAAAAGGTGTTCCCACTGAATTGGCTACAATACTGGCTTAAGCCACAACCCAAAATAAATAAGACACCACCCACTAGTAACCCACTACAACACTACAGTCATGACCCACCACTTGGGAAACAAATAAGTTTATGATGCTCTGCGAGTCAGGAGAAGAGTTAACTGAATCCTGTCATTTCCAGACTTATTTGTATGAATTCAGAGATGCCAAACGCCCTCACACAGTCAGGTGTAGCCCACTTATTCACCCATATATTTCTCCCTAGTTTAGCATCTTCCCTCTTTATTGCTTGTTGTTGTCTCACCTGGCTGCCATTTTGTCTCCACAACAGTGTTTATAAGGGCTGTCCTGGTAAACAGGGCTATCTGAGGGGAACAAGGGAGGCATTGTAAATATTCATAAAGCCTCTGCACTGTTGCTCTCTGTCCCTGCAATGCTCTTCCTAAAGTACATTAACAAACACTGTAAGCACGGCGCATGAATCTTTTATGACCTCGGAGGCTAGATAAAATGAAAGACAACAGAGGGTTGCGGCAGTGTGCACACGGCAACACTGGAATCAATCAGCTGTCAGCCCCAGCGTGTTGAAAGCCAAGACGGGCTGAGCTGAACTTTGTCTCTCCTAGTGCTATATCTCCCCCCGGGTGCTGTGTTAGTGTGTTGGGGTGCTAACGGGAAGGAAGAACCTCAGGTGTCGAGGCAAACTGGAGTGTTTGCTGGGAAGCGATGAGATGCTTGCTTAGGGGGCAGGCACAATTTGAATCTGACTGCATTTAGGAGATGTAGGAGAGGACTTGTAGGAGATAACTGTGAAACTGGGGATTTATGGAGGGATAAGGTCAGTTTTATGAGGCATTTTTAGTCAATGGCTAGGGCTGTTACGGTGACCGTATTACCGCCACACCGGTGGTGGTCAGAAGTAGGGCTGTTACGTTGACTTTATTACGGCAGTCAAATTTCACGTGACCGTTATGCACGGTAATTAGGCTTCTCCGAGCTCTGATGATTCTGATGGTCATTAGTAGCCTAACAAACTTGCTAACTGCCTGGTACTCAGCACTCTATTGTCCCTCTAATCACTCTGACATCAATGCAAATGATTTGAAAATCTAATCAAACACTTCATGAGAGCCCATGAGCTCATGTTGCGCAACATTTCTATAGGTTATGCAATTGCGTGAGAAAACAGAGTGATGGCCTCTATTAAAAAGAGGAGGATCCCATTAGCTTTCTATAGGCTAGGCCTACTATATTTATTTCTCAACTTTCCTAATATTAAGCACATTGCTTCTCTTTACAACAGGAGTATAGCCTACATGGCTGGCATGAAAATAAACCATGGGGAAAAGCGTCCTCCATTCGCTATTTAAGTGCATAGATGACATCAATTTTTTTCCCCTGCCCCTGTTTCAATACAGGTGCATGATAATGGGTCATTCTAAATCAAAACAAATTTCACACATATATTATTTAGTATATGTAAAGACAAGCTTAAATCAAGAATAGTCTGATGGGTGACAATATTATCCTATTTTTTTAGGGACTTTTTCAAATCAAAGTTGCACACCTCATGTAGCATAAGCCCATAGGCCTATATATTTTGATAAGGTTTGTATCACAACTAAAGTGGCCAAATAACTTCTTAAAATGAAGCACATTAATCCGCTTTACAACGGGTGTAGAGCCTAACTGGCAGACATAGGCAGCGCATGAGTTTCAAGTTTGGGGAAGATCATTTTCACCATAGAAATTGTCACTTTTGGGAATGGGGTTTTCCTGCTAATGGAACATTCACGCTTATAGCCTACTGCCGTGTGTGCATTGCTGCGCTTATAATGTGAAGAAAAAGCCTAATAGTTTATCAACATTTTAAGCTAAACTTTCTCATCTGTTGCGTCAGGCTCATTGCTTAAAACAGTGTTTTTGATGCTAGTGGTTGTATTCATTTGGGATCTATCGCATCCCACAATTGTCCCAGACTATGTTTGGAATATTTATTTCTCGCACAGAATAGAATAGGTCAACTTTTGTACTACGGGGGATAGTAGATTGACATAGGCTAGTGCTTTTGCTGTTCGTTAGGCCTAGTAAATGCGGACAGTTCATCCAATATTTTCAATATGCACTGCTCGGAATTGGATTAGGATGCACGCAGTTGCGCGGTGTCTGTTTTCACTTGTAGCCTGTGAGAATGACCCGATCACGTGATGGAGAGCCATGTGAGTGAGAGGTGAGTGAGGGGTGCTTCGGCACGCAGCTGGGAGAAGGGAATTCTAATTATTATATTCAGTCCAAGGGCACAACGGCCACTGGCCGCAAAAGGCATGGATTTTTTTAGGGGGCATTACGGCCAAACAAAGGGGATGCAGCCGGGAATTTCGAGGCATTATCAAGTGCTAGTCAAATTGTGAATGAGAGACTGATGAAGTGTGTACAGCCTGCTTAAAAAACAAAGCAGAGCTCATGCCTTTCATGCAACTTTTTTCAAATCATCATTAGGAGTCGCATCATGCAGCCTTACAATGTATTAAAAATCTAAACATATATAGCCCAACGTTTGTAGAACAACTAAAGTTACATTAATAACTCTAAATTAAGCATATAGGAGGACCTGTTTCTTTGTTAACCTCTCAACACAGAATAGACGCATGTGCGCACTCCCTCAAATCGCTTGGACAAAATATCCTTTCTATTTTATTCAGCTTTGTTCAATTGTATTCTTCAAACTATAAAATAATATAAAATAATGTCACAGAATTCTAAGCAAATCTTGTCTGCTAAATGAACTAGTGTAGCCCACAGCCATATGGCATAGCCAGATCAGGGCCTAACATAAGATTAGCACATTTAGGCATGACATGCCAGCAACAAAAGCTGACGCTACACATCCAAGTATAACTGATCAGATTATGAAAAACAAGCATTGTCATTTTGAATTCCGTAAAGTGAGTGTGGAAGAGGTGAAACAATTATTGTTGTACGCTACCAGTCAAAAGTTTGGACACACCTACTCATTCAAGGGGTTTTCTTTATTTTTACTATTTTCTACATTGTATAATAATAGAGAAAACATCAAAACTATGAAATAGCACATATGGAATCATATAGTAACCAAAAAAGTGTTAAACAAATCAAAATATATTGATGACAGCTTTGCACACTCTTGGTATTCTCTCAACCAGCTTCATGAGGTAGTCACCTGGAATGCATTTCAATTAGTTAATTTGTGGAATTTCTTTCCTTCTTAATGTGTTTGAGCCAATCAGTTGTGCTGTGACAAGGTAGGGGGGTATACAGAAGATAGCCCTATTTGGTAAAAGACCAAGTCCATATTATGGCAAGAAGAGCTCAAATAAGCAAAGAGAAACGACAGTCCATCATCAGACAGGAAGGTCAGTCAATACAGAACATTTCAAGAACTTTTAAAGTTTCTTCAAGTGCAGTCGCAAAAACTATCAAGCGCTATGATGAAACTTGCTCTCATGAGGACAGCCACAGGAATGGAAGACCCAGAGTTACCTCTGCTGCAGAGGATAAGGTCATTAGACTTACCAGCCTCAGAAATTGCAGCCCAAATAAATGCTTCACAGAGTTCAAGTAACAGACACATCTCAACATCAACTGTTCATAGGAGACTGTGTTAATCAGGCCTTCATGGTCGAATTGCTGCAAAGAAACCACTACTAAAGGACATCAATAAGAAGAAGAGACTGGCTTGGGCCAAGAAACACGAGCAATGGACATTAGACCGGTGCAAATATTTTTATATTTGAGATTCTTCAAATAGCCAACCTTTGCCTTGATGACAGCTTTGCACACTCTTGGCATTCTATGTTACATGGATTTATTAGACTTTTTAAAACGTAGATGTTGCAAAGGTCTGCATCAGTGGCTTGTAGGCTATGCGTGGAAGCCAGGAGATGCTAAATGTGTTTATGTTAATTAACGGTCAATTACCGTGAGACTGTCAGTTATTTGCTTGACAATCACCGGCTGACAAAATTTCATGTGACCGCCACAGCCCTAGCTATGGCCCTTAATCTTTGTTGTATCCGTGTGGCTTTTTAAAACCAGGATTATGTTTGTGTATGGGTAAAACAGTTTTTAGGCAAGAAGCATTTCTCAAGACCACATAGGTATGACAGTTTGACAGATAGGCCTATCAGGTAACTGGTCTTGAGAAAGGCTTTGCATCAAAACGTTGACATCTGGTCCTACCTAGCATTGCAAATGAATAAAAAATACCAATGCTCATATTTTCTTGCCACCCAACTTCTTTATTTTAGGGATTGATTTTCCCTTGCAGCACTGAGACTTTAGATTATCTCATCTTTTTCTAATCTGATAAACGTAATCAGAAGCAATTATACTGTTGTTACTGAGGGATTATACTGTTGTTACTGAGGGATTATGCTGTTGTTACTGAGGGATTCTACTGTTGTTACTGAGGGATTATACTGTTGTTACTGAGGGATTATACTGTTGTTACTGAGGGATTCTACTGTTGTTACTCAGGGATTATACTGTTGTTACTGAGGTATTATACTGGTGTTACTCAGGGATTATACTGTTGTTACTGAGGGATTATACTGTTGTTACTGAGGGATTATACTGTTGTTACTGAGGGATTATACTGTTGTTACTGAGGGATTATACTGTTGTTACTCAGGGATTATACTGTTGTTACTGAGTTATTATACTGTTGTTACTCAGGGATTATACTGTTGTTACTGAGTTATTATACTGTTGTTACTCAGGGATTATACTGTTGTTACTGAGGGATTATACTGTTGTTACTGAGGGATTATACTGTTGTTACTGAGGGATTATACTGTTGTTACTGAGTTATTATACTGTTGTTACTCAGGGATTATACTGTTGTTACTGAGTTATTATACTGTTGTTACTCAGGGATTATACTGTTGTTACTGAGTTATTATACTGTTGTTACTGAGGGATTCTACTGTTGTTACTGAGGGATTATACTGTTGTTACTGAGGGATTATACTAATGTTACTGAGGGATTATACTGTTGTTACTGAGGGATTATACTATTGTTACTCAGGGATTATACTGTTGTTACTGAGGGATTATACTATTGTTACTCAGGGATTATACTGTTGTTACTGAGGGATTATACTAATGTTACTGAGGGATTATACTGTTGTTACTGAGTTATTATACTGTTGTTACTCAGGGATTATACTGTTGTTACTGAGGGATTATACTGTTGTTACTGAGGGATTATACTAATGTTACTGAGGGATTATACTATTGTTACTCAGGGATTATACTGTTGTTACTGAGGGATTATACTGTTGTTACTCAGGGATTATACTGTTGTTACTGAGGGATTATACTGTTGTTACTGAGGGATTATACTGTTGTTACTGAGGGATTATACTGTTGTTACTGAGGTATTATACTGTTGTTACTCAGGGATTATACTGTTGTTACTGAGGGATTATACTGTTGTTACTCAGGGATTATACTGTTGTTACTGAGGGATTATACTGTTGTTACTGAGGGATTATACTGTTGTTACTGAGGGATTAT
Organism: Coregonus lavaretus; assembly: GCF_964263955.1. Lineage (NCBI taxonomy): Eukaryota > Metazoa > Chordata > Actinopteri > Salmoniformes > Salmonidae > Coregonus > Coregonus lavaretus. The sequence goes on along the minus strand of NW_028158173.1, from coordinate 15,777 downwards.
ACTGTTGTTACTGAGGGATTATACTGTTGTTACTGAGGGATTATACTGTTGTTACTGAGGGATTATACTGTTGTTACTGAGGGATTATACTGTTGTTACTGAGGGATTATACTGTTGTTACTGAGGGATTATACTAATGTTACTGAGGGATTGCTTCCATATTATTTTACTACCTGTGGTAATTGCTTATTGAAATGAGTGTGCGATCTGAAAGGTGACATTGATATAGTTATGTGACCAGGGAAACTCCTGAGAATAGAGAGCTGGTCAGACATGAAGACATGGTATATATTATATTATTGTATATTATTGCTATATTATATATATTATACAAGACTCAGTGTGCACTTCTTAAGTGTCAAGCAATTACGTTTTCTTTTTCTCAGCTGGTAAATACTCACAGAAAGTGAATACAAAGGCATGAGCCAACCACATCCAAAATCACAGGTACCTTTCTCATAAAATTAACATGCGTCAGTTAATCCACTCCATTTTCCAGCCTCTTAAGAACACGAGAGCTCATAAGCACTTGTTGGCTGGTTCATTTAAATCAAATCAAATCAAATTGTATTTGTCACATACACGTGTTTAGCAGATGTTATTGCAGGTGTACCGAAATGCTTGTGCTTCTAGCTCCGACAGTGCAGTAATATCTAACAAGTAATATCCAACAATTTCACAACATACTGTCACAAGAATTTATATCTCAAATTAATCAAACTTAATGCTCTGAATAATTCCCAGAGGGTGTAAATTCTCTGGTTTAATCATGAATTAAACAAAGGTCCGCAACCAGCAAGGATGATCTGTATTTTTAATCATGGAGAGCTCTGGCGCCAAAAAATACATACACAGCCTTTATACCCCCTGATACACAAAGGCACTTTGCTCCGGCGCCCACCTTTAAACAGTTTCTCAGTCCCCTTCACCCTGGAATGCTTTCTCAGCAGTTTCTAACTCCTCCCCCTCTGTTAGTGGGTTGACACTACATTATAACTCTAACACCGTTCACACATTTATACTGTATTTGGGGTGAAATCCTTTAGTCATTATTCTTAAAATACAAATTAATCTATCACATACACACACTCAATACTCAATACACACAAATCTAAGTAAGGAATGGAATTTAAGAATATATACATATATGGACAAGCAATGACAGAGTGGCATGGACTAAGATACAGTAGAATATTATAGAATACAGTATATACAAATTAGATGAGTAATGCAAGATATGTAAACATTATTAAAGTGACTAGTGTTCCATTTCTTAAAGTGGCCAGTGATTTCAATAGACATCAGCAGCCTCTAATGTGCTAGTGATGGCTATTTAACAGTCTGATGGCCTTGAGATAGAAGCTGTTTTTCAGTCTCTCGGTCCCAGCTTTGATGCACTTGTACTGACCTCGCCTTCTGGATGATAGCGGGGTGAACAGGCAGTGGCTCGGGTGGTTGATGTCCTTGATGATCTTTTTGGCCTTCCTGTGACATCGGGTGCTGTAGGTGTCCTGGAGGGCGGGTAGTTTGCACCGGTACCTGTCCCTCTCAGATGAATCTTACTCTCACCTGACCTTACATCAATCGAACCTGATTGGTGTGTTAAACCTATACTCTAACCTTCTGTCAGACAGGAAGACATGTTATGCTGGGCTTACCTCTGCTTCCAATGGCAAAATATAGTGTTAGCAGTGAGCAAATCCACACACAGAAAACACAAGTAACTGAAGTTCCACAGCTGAAAGAAAGATGGTAGGGAAGTTGTCAGGTTGAATTAGAGGAGAAATAAAAGTCTCCATTCGAAGTAATGGCCTCCCTCGCTCCCCTTTTGCAGTGGTGTCAGTTTGCGCCAAGGTTAATATCAGAGAGAGGGAGAGCAGCGCATTAAAGTGGCGTGTCTCGTCCCTTTTTCCCAAAATGAGAAACTGCAGCTGAATATAAATGGCGGGAGATCAAATGAACTGTGGGGTTGAGCGCCTTATCTCGCCCAGTCAGTCACTGGCCTATTCAGGCCCCAGCAACAAAGACCTAGCTCCCCACATGGTTGTGACACACACACACACACACACACACACACACACACACACACAGGTATAGGGAGGGGTAAAACACTAGCCTCGCCCCAGAGAGAGTTGAGTGTTGGAAAATTATGCTTTCAATGACCAATATTGGAGTGGGGAGACAAATGTTTTCATATTGAGACAGTTTTTACCAATTAGCTCAGTACATTGGTGTAAGCATGGCTGGGTTCATACAAAATGTCAAAGAACCGTGTGGCTGTGTTGGAAGTGTGGGCAATATATTTGTACAAGCTTGCACATCATATGTTCTCATTGTAAAGGGCTTGACTGCCATAGATTTAGTTCCCTGTATGGATCGAACCAGATTACCCATTCTCACTGTGTCAACAAAACTTCAAACCTCTTGACTATGGGATTCTCAAGATGATCAACTTAATGTCACGCCCTGGCTCTGGGGACTATGTTATGTTGAGCCAGGGTGTGTAAGTCTATGTTGGTAATTCTATGTTGGCCTGAGTGACTCCCAATCAGAGGCAACGAGTGTCAGCTGGTTGTCTCTGATTGGGAGCCATATTTAACTATCGGTCTTTTCACTTTGTGTTGTGGTTTCTTGTTCCATGTTTGTTGGTTTATGTAACCAGGGACGTCACGTTTCGTTTTTGTTATTTTGATCGTGTGATCATCTTGATAAAATAAAATGCTCGCATTCAACGCTGCGCCTTGGTCCTCCTCATTGGTAGACGATCGTGACAGAAGAAACCACCATAACAGGACCAAGCAGCGTGAAGAAGAGAGAGGATGGACTTGGGAGCAGTGGAGTAGGAGTCTCGACTGGGCCAAGCCAAGCGAAGAGGAGAGAGGTTGGACTTTGGAGCAGTGGGGGGAGAGTCTGGCGAGAGGGATGGAGGCCTTGGCCACGGGTAGGCGTGAAGCCCATACATTTTTTAGGGGGGGGCTAACGCCGTGGACGACGGGGCAGCAGGAGGCTGCCAGGTTACGGGAGTCACTGGTCACCAGGGGGAAGGAGGATGTAGAGGCACGGCGAGAGGTACTGGCGTGTGTTGCCAGTCCGGTCCGGCCTGTTCCTGATCCCCACGTAGGGCCAGTGGTGTGTGTTCCCAGTACGGTCCGGCCTGTTCCTGCTACTCCCACCAAGTCAGTGGTGCATTTCGTCAGCCCGGCGCGGCCCGTTCCTGCTCCCCGCACCAAGTCAGTGGTGCGCGTCGTCAGCCCGGTCCGGCCCATTCCTGCTCCCCGCACCAAGTCAGTGGTGCGCGTCGTCAGCCCGGTCCGGCCCATTCCTGCTCCCCGCACCAAGTCAGTGGTGCGCGTCGTCAGCCCGGTCCGGCCCATTCCTGCTCCCCGCACCAAGTCGGTGGTGCGCGTCACCAGCCCTGTCCGGCCCGTTCCTGCTCTCCGCACCAAGTCGGTGGTGCGCGTCGCCAGCCCAGTCCGGCCCATCCAAGCTCCTCGCACCAAGTCAGTGGTGCGCGTCGTCAGCCCGGTCCGGCTCATTCCTGCTCCCCGCACCAAGTCTGTGGTGCGTTTCGTCAGCCCTGTCCGGCCCGTTCCTGCTCTCCGCACCAAGTCGGTGGTGCGCGTCGTCAGCCCGGTCCGGCCCATTCCTGCTCCCCGCACCAAGTCAGTGGTGCGCGTCGTCAGCCCGGTCCGGCCCATTCCTGCTCCCCGCACCAAGTCAGTGGTGCGCGTCGTCAGCCCGGTCCGGCCCATTCCTGCTCCCCGCACCAAGTCGGTGGTGCGCGTCACCAGCCCTGTCCGGCCCGTTCCTGCTCTCCGCACCAAGTCGGTGGTGCGCGTCGCCAGCCCAGTCCGGCCCATCCAAGCTCCTCGCACCAAGTCAGTGGTGCGCGTCGTCAGCCCGGTCCGGCTCATTCCTGCTCCCCGCACCAAGTCTGTGGTGCGTTTCGTCAGCCCTGTCCGGCCCGTTCCTGCTCTCCGCACCAAGTCGGTGGTGCGCGTCGTCAGCCCAGTCCGGCCTGTCCCTGCTCCACGCACCAAGCCTACGGTGTGCGTCGTCAGCCTGGTAAGGCCCGTTCCTCCTCCACGCACCAAGCCAGGGGTGCGCGTCGTCAGTCCAGCACAACCCGTGCCTGGGTCATGTCCGGAGCCGGATCCGCCGCCGAGGCGGAGTGCCCACCCGGTCCCTCCCCTGTTGTGGTTGTTTGGCGCGGTCGGAGTCCGCGCCTTTGGGGGGGGGTACTGTCACGCCCTGGCTCTGGGGACTATGTTATGTTGAGCCAGGGTGTGTAAGTCTATGTTGGTAATTCTATGTTGGCCTGAGTGACTCCCAATCAGAGGCAACGAGTGTCAGCTGGTTGTCTCTGATTGGGAGCCATATTTAACTATCGGTCTTTTCACTTTGTGTTGTGGTTTCTTGTTCCGTGTTTGTTGGTTTATGTAACCAGGGACGTCACGTTTCGTTTTTGTTATTTTGATCGTGTGATCATCTTGATAAAATAAAATGCTTGCATTCAACGCTGCGCCTTGGTCCTCCTCATTGGTAGACGATCGTGACACTTAATAATAACAGATTTTTGCCTAAACCTGTAGTATAAGCATATGCATGTAATTTCTAGTATCTTCATCTAGACGTACTTTTCTTTATTAAGACGCTACTTCCTGATTCTGGCAGTGCAATTATAAGTACTGTAAGGCTGGATGTGGGTATAAAGCTCCTATCAGTGCTCTGAAGGCTGCTTTTTGACACCACTATGGAATAATTTCCACTATGTGTTTGAGCATATTTGTCATTGGAGGTAGCTACCTGGGTAGTGCCAGACATCAGCCTCTGCGCGTAGGAACAGGGGTAAAAACACTAAGCTTATTAATTTCAATAACATTCTGCATGTTCCTGGAAGAGGGAATCGAGAGCGAGGCTGCCAGGAAATGTGATTAGGTGCCGAAATGTCCTCTGTAGTTTTAACAACCTTCCACTCACATCCTCTCCCAAAACAAGATAGACCTACTTAATTCCTTCTGTCCTCCTCTTGTGTCGTTTCCCCCCCTGGATTAGTGCAAAGGTACATACTCATTGTTATACAGCTGGGGTGCGTTCAGTTTAACAGAATGGTGTGCAACGTTGAATTCAAAGGAAACTGTACTGAGCGCCCAGTTGAAGAACGGTGTGCTGAACAACCAGTTGAAGAATGTTGTGGTTATGGTGACCCAGAGAACGGTTTTGCGTTTTAAAACGGTCACAACCATATTGCACAATGTTTTGGGGAAACGTGTCATTCAGTACAAACCGTCACGCAATTAGCAAATGTTTGAACCGAACTGAACGCACCCCTGGCATCTTGGGTCCAGATTTCCATCATCCCAATTTGAGCTTTTTTTTGAGCTTCCAGGGAGCATTCAAACCACCTACACAATTCAGCCCATTTACACATATATTACACACACACCCCGAGACTGTCTTCTTCTGAGAGACTGTCTTCTTCTGAGAGACTGTCTTCTTCTGAGAGACTGCCTTCTTCTGAGAGACTGTCTTCTTCTGAGAAACTGCCTTCTTCTGAGAGACTGTCTTCTTCTGAGAGACTGCCTTCTTCTGAGAGACTGTCTTCTTCTGAGAGACTGCCTTCTTCTGAGAGACTGTCTTCTTCTGAGAGACTGTCTTCTTCTGAGAGACTGCCTTCTTCTGAGAGACTGTCTTCTTCTGAGAGACTGTCTTCTTCTGAGAGACTGTCTTCTTCTGAGAGACTGTCTTCTTCTGAGAGACTGTCTTCTTCTGAGAGACTGCCTTCTTCTGAGAGACTGTCTTCTTCTGAGAGACTGTCTTCTTCTGAGAGACTGTCTTCTTCTGAGAGACTGCCTTCTTCTGAGAGACTGTCTTCTTCTGAGAGACTGTCTTCTTCTGAAAAACTGTCTCCACCTCCTCTATGTTGGAGATGGACAGACACACACAGACTCACACACAGACACACACACACACAGACACACACACACAGAGAAAATAAAATCGATCCAAACAACAAATACACAAAGCTACTATCTTTGATGCCCACTTGATTATTCAGCTGACCATTAAAATGCCACTCTTGTAAATGGTGCATCCTATTGGCATGCTATTCCTATACCACCCATAGCACCCCATAGCCTGCAGCCTGTTTCCTTTCCTCACTTAGCAGAGTGGACCAGGACCCTGACCGCAGTGACACATCCAAAAAGCATGACCAGCCATACACATGGCCAAAGCTCATTACCCAGAATGCAAGGCTGAGTGTGGAGTGAAGCTCTTCATCGCAGGTCAGGAACCCTTTCAACAGGGAGAGCTGAAAAGACTATGGCTCGCAGGAACATAGTGAATAATACATGGCGGTGAGTAAGGGAGCCTGATCAAAGGGCACTGTATGAGCTGATGAATATGAGAAAGAGCTTGACAACGGCCTGCAAAGGGTTGTTGTTTTGCGAGTAAAATGGATCATATTGGAATTACAAGCTGCTGTGTGTTTCTAAGGGCGGTGGGTGTACGGTGCAGCCCAACCCCGTCTAGGAAGTTTACTGTATTTATAAACGTTTTCCACACACGATGACAATTCTATTGATCTTTTAGGCATAGCACGTAATGGCACGCTAACAAAGCATTTGGAACCTGCGTTTGCCATGGCTGAGCACCACCACAGATCCAGAAATATTGTTGTTTTATAATGCAAGAAGTCATGCCCTTATGAGAACCTGCTTCATTAGCTTAATTATAGCCTGCAGTCTACACACATAGACACACACACACACAGACACACACACACACGCACACACACACACACACACACACACACACACACACACACACATACACAGTCCCCTAACCTGCAGTAAACAAAAATACATTTGTTATTGATTTGTTTCATGCATTTTACATTGTGAATGTTTAATCTGGAGTAAATATGTCTGAAAATACCACAATTGCCTAGCTGTTTCTCAGGTTAATGAGTACAGTTCCCAGCCCTGGTTAAACACAAACAGAGTAGAAGGACACACTTAAACATTGGTCTACTGCTCCTTTTTTAGAAATGGGATTCTGGTACTGCTATCATGAAATCAAATGTGTTGTAAGTCTTCAGCCAGGTCATTGCCTATGTTGAACAGGGATGACTTTAGCCTTTTTTTCGTCTAAAATTAAAACAGGCCAAAAAAGAACAACATGAGAACTCATATCACAACATGAGAACTAATATCACAACATGAGAACTCATATCACAACATGAGAACTCATATCACAACATGAGAACTCATATCACAACACGAGAACTTATATCACAACACGAGAACTCATATCACAACACGAGAACTCATATCACAACATGGGGTGGCAGGTAGCTTAGTGGTTAAGAGTGTTGTGCCAGTAACCGAAAGGTCGCTGGTTCTAATTCCTGAGCCGACTAGGTGAAGAATCTGTTGATGTGCCCTTGAGCAAGGCACTTAACCATAATTGCTCCTGTAAGTTGCTCTGGATAAGAGTGTCTGCTAAATGACTGAAATGATAACTCATATCACAACAATTTTCACATCAGAAACAACTCAGCTGTGATATGTTTCAAACGGAAAATTGGTTTCAAAATAGCTTTTTATGTTCAATTACACTAATAATTCTAAGACAGTATCTGAATGCAATTATAGGTACAACTAACCAAGCCCGCTATTTCACTGTCTCACACTGTTCTGTTGAAGTAATAAAGAGAGAGAGAGAGAGAGAGAGAGAGAGAGAGAGAGAGAGAGAGAGAGAGAGAGAGAGAGAGAGAGAGAGAGAGAGAGAGAGAGAGAGAGAAGAGAGAGAGAGAGAAGAGAGAGGGAGTTATAACGCCACTTGAGAAGGTTCAACATAAGTTTAGTCTAATTCTGCAGAAATTCAACGTTAGTGAGTGAACATCTAGATCTGCCTGCTATAGGTCTCTGGATAGCAGGCAGCCCATCCCACCTCTGCTCACTTTCATTCAGTTGGAGCATCTATCCATATTCCAAAACATATCTTGTAGCCTATCGCTGTAGTCATAATGAATCAACATCTCCTTACCAGAAATTATCATTTTAAACTGAGGGCCATATATGATCACAACTTGTATTTCTACAACTGTTTTTGCTTTGAAGCAAATTGAATGACATACTTTTATCCCATTCAGTGAAAATTACAGACAGAATCATTGTGTACAACCGCGACCCCTAACGTCAGATATCTGAATCTGCCAATGAAATAAATATTCGATTTCATTGGCCATTGCCTTTCTCATCGGGGCCTCTCATTGGTTCATCAATTCTCCACCCTCTCATACTGTCTCGCGGTGTCAGAGTGGTAGCAGTGAGAAGCAGATGCGGGATTGTGTGTTCACATTAAATGTTGCGCGAAGGTAAGGCAGGCTGCCTCTGAAAAGAAACATTCATTGGAGAAGCTAGCTATCTACCTAACCTATACGCAAGTCATTGATTTCAGCATCCCTGGATATTCAGCACGTTATCTGAACAGGACATTTATTGAGCTTCGTCGCAGGTAAGTCACACGTTTTTCAGCTTTCTCCAATGTTCATTCTTGCCCATGCAATGCTAACACGTCTGTTTGCAATAATTTCCCATTCTCCACATACACAGCCAGCTGCTAGTTAGGACAACCTTCATATGAAGTGCCTAGTTCAGATTGTGTAGAGACATTGCAATGCAAGAAATTCGAAACTGCCTCTTATTTTCCTTACTAGCTTGTTTGCTAGCTAGGTAGCTATCATTGCATTTGATAGGATGCATTAAAGTTACATGTACAAGTTAGCTAGCCAGCTAGCTCGCTAGCTAACGTTACAGTAGTGGACTAGCCAGCAACGTTAGCTTCTTCTTGTATACAAACGTGTACAGCCACTGCAGGTAACGTTAGCTATATGTTTTGCAAGTTGCACAAAACCATTAACTAGCTAACTGTTATGTTGTTCAGTGTAAAGGTATTTTAAAAAGGAAAGCCACATTTGGTGTTCATGCACGAGCCCGCTTCATGTTGTCACTCCCTTGATATTCTAGCAAGCTCGTGCTACGTGGCCAGTCTCATGCAATCAACTCTGAACTTCTGAGTTTAGCTGAGTAGCTAGCTGACTATTTCTAACTACCAGATAGGATAGCTCAAGTCTTCATGTTGTACTGTCTGTATAACCCAACCACAATCAACGTAGATGTTACCCTCCTCAGTCCAGTTATAGAGTTTGGCTATGCCACCATCGTATAAAACTAGTCAAATTAATCTAAGGGTCCTCTTTGCATTCACATTGCTAAGTTTAGAAATGAACCAAGATCTTTTCCCAATATTCATTCAATGCACTTTGGGTTTTTACAAAGTGCAGGACAAGCCATTCCATCGGAATATGTTATCGGACAGCTAGATATACCTACTTACATTTTGGACGCTAATAGATTGCATTTAGTTAAAAGATGAGACATAATAATTTTAATCAGAAGATACTATTAACATGTAAATATTATTGCTAACAGAATAAATAGCAAAATAATAAATAATAATAATGCTGTCATTGAAAATTGTACACCCAATGTAGGCTACTGCCACTTGAAGTGCTAGAATTGATTTCGTAACTAGGTTGTGATTCTCACCAAATACAGTATATTATCTTCTCACACTATTCAAACCCCACAATCAAATGTACATTTTTACATTTTAATAATTTAGCAGACGCTCTTATCCAAAGCGACTTAGTTAGTGAGTGCATACATTTTCATACTGGCCCCCATGGGAAACGAACCCACAACCCTGTAGCTCAGTTGGTAGAGCATGGCGCTTGCAACGCCAGGGTTGTGGGTTTGTGTCCCACCGGGGGCCAGTATGAAAATGTATGCACTCACTAACTGTAAGTCGCTCTGGATAAGAGTGTCTGCTAAATGACTTAAATGTAAAATGTGTTGCAAGCGCCATGCTCTACCAACTGAGCTACAGGGGACTACAAATAAACAGTTTGAAGCTCTCTTAGCCTATAGATCACATATTGCAAACAAATAATCTGACTTAAACTCAACACATATTTTGGAATTGCTGTGCATTCTTGACAATCACTAATCAATATCCAAAAACAGCAACAACAAAAAATCTGCAAACCTGCACATCATCATCTTCTCTCTTTTGTGGCACCAATGTGAGGGGTTATGTCAGGGGAAAAGGTGTTGCAGTAGTCTAGTGTGAGGGGTTATGACAGGGGAAAAGGTGTTGCAGTAGTCTAGTGTGTGGGGTTATGTCAGGGGAAAAGGTGTTGCAGTAGTCTAGTGTGAGGGGTTATGTCAGGGGAAAAGGTGTTGCAGTAGTCTAGTGTGTGGGGTTATGTCAGGGGAAAAGGTGTTGCAGTAGTCTAGTGTGAGGGGTTATGTCAGGGGAAAAGGTGTTGCAGTAGTCTAGTGTGTGGTGCCGGAATAATAAACGAACCTGGGGAGCTTTGTGTTCACATTACCCTAAAAAATTTAACCGAACCGCAGAATTTAAGCGACCCGAGCTCAGGCGAGACCTCTCGAGATGGTCTCAGTTCGGTTCGCTTCGCTTCGTGGGGTCTGAGTTTCTTTGGAGTGTTCACATTGCACAGACAATCTAGGGAACCTCATTGAGTTCACAAAAATGGTCTGAAAGTTACCAAGTGTGAAAGCACCCTAAAACAGGGGTCTCAAACTCATTTTACTGTATGTTTGGCACCCCTGATCTTAAACGTCTCCCGAGTGGCGCAGTAGCTGTGCCACTAGAGATCCTGGTTCGAATCCAGGCTCTGTCGTAGCCAGCCGCGACCGGGCCCAGCGTCGTCCATGGTAAGGGAGGGAATGGCCGGCAGGGATGTAGCTCAGTTGGTAGAGCATGGCGTTTGCAACGCCAGGGTTGTGGGTTCGATTCCCACGGGGGGCCAGTATGATTTTTTTAAAACTAAAAATAATGTATGCACTCACTAACTGTAAGTCGCTCTGGATAAGAGCGTCTGCTAAATGACTAAAAAAAAAATAACAAAGTAATTTAAAATGCCACACACCCCAGTCAATTCTATTCTATCCAGCCTCTTCACCAATTTAAAGGTGGTTCATCCAGCTTCACCTTGTCCTGTCAAACTGTTTCTACAGTCTTGGTATGATACAGTGACTTTTGGGGGCTTTTATGTGCACAGGCTGAGCCCACTTGGCTGTTGAGTGTCTCTGCATCTCTCTGGTCTGAGAAGCAGTCTTTGCTCTGCGGGCTCTAGCCAGCCAAGCTGCACTGCCTTCAGAAAGGATTCACACCCCTTCACTTTTTCCCACATTTTGTGTTAGCCTGAATTTTAAATGGATTAAATTTAGATTTTGTGTCACTGGCCTACACACACAAGAATTGAAGATTTTTACAAAATAATAATGTGCAAATATTGTACAATCCAGGTGTGCAAAGCTTGTAGACTTACCCAGAAAGACTCAGCTGTAATCACTGCCAAAGGTGATTCTACCATGTATTACATTTACATTTTAGTCATTTAGCAGACACTCTTATCCAGAGCGACTTACAGGAGCAATTAGGGTTAAGTGCCTTGCTTAAGGGCACATCGACAGATTTTTCACCTAGTCGGCTCGGGGATTAGAACCAGCGAACTTTCGGTTACTGGCACAACGCTCTTACCCACTAAGCTACCTGCCGCCTTTATTGCTGTATTGACTCAGACTCAGCTGTAATCGCTGCCAAAGGTGATTCTACCATGTATTGACTCGGGGGGATGGATACTTCTGGAATCAAGATATATCTGTTATATTTCTATTTATTTAAATTTTTTACAAATGTTAGATTTTTTCTTCCATTTTGACATTAGAGTATTTTGGGTCGATCATTGACCTAAAAATGACAGATCCATTTTTATCCCCCCTTGTAACACAAGGGGGTGGGGGGAGTGAATACTTTCTGAAGGCACTGTATATGACAAAAAAAGCCACAGAATGGTTTGGCATTGGCAGTGTGCACTTTTGTCAGTGAGTCAGCGACTGTGATTTGTAGTTGACGTGTCCTTCCAAACCCATTTCAAAGTCCCCTCTTCAATGAGTGTCCTTTATCAGCACAGTTTGTCATACTTTCTAGAATTATCCTCTGTGATTGAAGTGCAGAGCTAGCTAGTGCTCAAGGGAAAGGTGCATCAGTTGCTATTCAGACTTCCAAAGGAGACTCATCAGTGGAAATGCGTTTTCATTCATAAGCACTTTTGAAAAGACCTGAGGCCTACATCTTTTCTTGAAATGTGATGAATAATGGGCACGTTGGGTTTAGAGTTTAATTTGAGATTTCTGCTGTAGCCAATGTTTCCTCTAAGCTGCGCGTGTGACCAGTAGCCCCGAGACACGCAGCTTCCTGGGACAGCCGTGCAAAAATATCAGCCCTCAGAGAAGCACGAGATTGAACTTCACTTTCTAGAGCAGTGGTCACCAACCCGTCGATCGCGATCGAATGGTCGATCTCCAAGGCGTTCCTAGTCGATCGTCAAACATTTCTGTAAAAACCAAATGATAAAGCCTTGTGTTCCTATGTTTTATTTATTTGTCTCCTGCTGTTGGCGGTAGGTGCACCCGATTCATCTGCCCTGCCGCCAGGTAGGCCAACTGTTCCCATTTTGAACCACTTCATGTGTCTGAAGGTACAAACTCTGCCTTCCCGGCGGGCCCAGAGAGAAAATCAAGTGCACTATAGGCCTACCGCTGGCCAATCGGATGGCTCAGATGACCGTGTCTGCAGTAACGTAGCAGGCATAAAAGAAAGATACAGCAAAGTTGATACTGTGAGATTTCAAAACGTTTAGAACCATGACTAGAGAGAGACTCAACGAATAGAGCAAAGAGCTGCTGTTTCTATGAGTGAGTTCATGTTTAAGTTCTTACTCGGCGCTCTCAACACTTTGTATTCAACACTTTCATCAGCCATAAAATGCACGTTCTTCCTATTTCCACTCAGCGCTACAACAAGCACTGCAGCAGTAATGAGTAGGAAAGTGTATCTATAGGCTTGCGTTGTTATTATTAGCGGCTTGGGTCTTTTTTAATATCGAGGAATATTTCACTTTCTCTGTTCATAGGAGTAACAACATGAATTGGTGCATGAGGCAGAAATAATGCGGTGCGACTCGAGTTTCGCCATCAGCTTTTTGGTCAGTGTCAGTGGAGGAATGGCGTCCCTCACGACGCCAGGACAGCGGAGTCACTCACCACCTTCCGGAGACATTTGAAACCCCACCTCTTTAAGGAATACCTGTGATAGGATAAAGTAATCCTTCTACCCCCCCCCCCCCCAAAAAAAAAAAAAAAAGATATTGAAAAGTGGTTGTCCCACTGGCTATAGGGTGAATGCACCTATTTGTAAGTCGCTCTGGATAAGAGCGTCTGCTAAATGACGTAAATGTAATGTAAATGAGGAAAGGGAGAGCAGAGGGATGTTGAGGCGGACCGTCAGTCTGCTGTTCTCTCCCTCCGCTGAGACTGACCATCAGATGCAGGCACCATCAGCCCAGTACAATAAAAAGCAAATGATTTCAATGTATGTTCACTCAGCTGTGCCTCACAAGTAATACAACAACGGATCTATTAGCGGTGTGGTCATATAGCCTACCTCAAATTTTGAAATATAATTGTAAAAATGTCTCGAACAACAATGCATTGGCAACAAAGACAATTAGCGGTGATAATGTGTTGGGCCTATTATTTACTGAACAAACCTCATTGCTACTGTTTTTAATTGGTTAATGTTGAATAGGCGTACATTTTTTAAGTCATGGTAAAAAAAATAATCTGAGCGGTAGATCTCTGCTTGCATTTTGACTCAGTGATCTGGACTCAGAAAAGGTTGGTGACCACTGTTCTAGAGTTTTCCCTGTTAACACTATCAACGCTTCCCTTTTACTGTGGCAATTGTGATCGAATCAACGCTATATTAGCCACTTTCAATGCAACATGCCGAAAGAAAATGAATTTGCTGTAGGCAGAACGCATCGGAGTAGGATTCTATTACATTGACATGCACTACTCAGCCCGTACTCTACACAGACCAGTGCGGCATTAACAATCAGAGCTGCAGTAGGCCTATACACAAATAGACCATTGCCATATATGGATCTGTGCCATTTACTTTGAACTGGACTGTGTTTACAGCATGGCCGGTCGTGAGTAGATGCGCTTGTTTTGAGATCAAAGCGAGAGCTGCGTGTAGCCACGTGTGCACATTTTGTTCATATCCGTTGCTAGTTAGTCAGTTATTAGCCCAGTTATAGATAATTTGTAGTCAGCAATAGGGGAGTGACTGCTACTGTAGGCTCAATGATGGAACAGCTATTTCCATTTAAAAATGTTATGGGATGCATTTTCCTCCATTGTTTTTGATGGTAGTCCACTCTGGTAGGCCTACATTATGATCAAATAGCCACAGTAGCCTACATGGCCACTGTTAAAACTGTAACTTCAAGTAGGTACAGCCTCAGTGTTCACAGTAAACAGCCTCAGTGTTCACAGTAAACAGCCTCAGTGTTCACAGTAAACAGCCTCAGTGTTCACAGTAAACAGCCTCAGTGTTCACAGTAAACAGCCTCAGTGTTCACAGTAAACAGCCTCAGTGTTCACAGTAAACAGCCTCAGTGTTCACAGTAAACGTGCTGGAAGTTGCACAGAATTTTCACAACGTTCAAGTTTGCGCTCAGCAGACCCGAGATTTGCTCAGTGCTGGAAGAAAATGAGAGGGAACGTTGGCTGCAGCCCTGTCTAGTTTGCAGTGTTGTCTGATCAGGTCACTCCACCTCGGCAGTTTACAGGGCTTGCTGCCCCAGCAGTTTACAGGGCTTGCTGCCCCAGCAGTTTACAGGGCTTGCTGCAGCTGCTTCCCCTTCGGGTCAGGCATGGCTTTAGAAAGAATTTGCCTGAATAAAATACGTAGGCCTTTCCCCTCATTGCTTAATCATGTCCTGTCTGAAACGTGAATATGGAAAGATCTGCCTGTCTCGACAAGAGCTGGATAGTCAACCACAGCTGTTTTCCTTAGCAGGTGTCTGCAAGCTTTGCTGTTTCAGTGGAATGAACTTCTGGACCACGTTGGTCTCATATTGGTGGATATTGTTTCTTACAAGAAGTCTTACAACTCTTATGCATGGTGCTAATTCTCTTGAGCCTGGCACCACCTCTGTGAGGGCTTTCAATACGTTGGATGTTGCACACACTGAATTGTAATTCCTGCATTATTATTTATTTAGAAACAAATGCATTTACAGCTTTGATTAATGCAGCATCGGTGCTAAGTTTATTCAACAGTAATCTTTAGTTCTAGGGCAAGTGTTCAGGTAATTCCAAAGCTTTTTTTCCTATGTGTCCCTCAAAGTGCTATGTGAAGTAGACGTGTATTAAAGGGGCATATGCTGGAGAGGCAGGTGCTGATTGCAGGCAGAGGATCCTGCTACTTCTCCAATCAGCTGCTGGAGCCATCTCTTTCATCAAGGGGCTCAGCTTCGATCGCGTCAGGGCAAAACGCTGGGAACACATGGGCCTTTTGATGTGCTTCAGTGAACCGAAAAGTCGTGTTTGGGCAGTGTAGGTGAGGCTAGCTAGGACTACATCAGGCCCAATGCTCAAGGCCTGGTCTGTGGTCATGCTATTCAGACTACTTGAACTTGATTAGGCTAAGTAGGTGGTTAATGCCCCCAGTGTCTTGAACAGATGTGTGAAAATCAACATTAGCCGGAGCATTAGGGTACAGGCGTGAGGAACCTAGGTTCTGTAGGCTAAATGGTGTGGGGGAATGCAG
>NW_028158174.1:5000-18639 GCF_964263955.1 Coregonus lavaretus | reverse complement strand
TTTTTCCCCCACTGTAAGTTGGAGTCTTTTCTTAAACCACTATATCACACAGAGGGGTTACATTACCATGCTATCTGGGGACACATCCTGTGGTGTGTGTGTGCATTTGCATGTCTCTCTCTGTCTCTCTCTCTCTCTCTCTCTCTCTCTCTCTCTCTCTCTCTCTCTCTCTCTCTCTCTCTCTCTCTCTCTCTCTCTCTCTCTCTCTCTCTCTCTCTCTGTCTCTCTCTCTCTCTCTCTCCTCTCTCTCTCTCTCTCTCTCTCTCCTCTCTCTCCTCCTCTCTCTCTCTCTCTCTCTCTCTCTCTCTCTCTCTCTCTCTCTCTCTCTCTCTCAATTTCAATTCAATACAAGGGGCTTTATTGGCATGGGAAACATATGTTTACATTGCCAAAGCAAGTGAAATAGATAATAAACAAAAGTGAAATAAACAATAAAAAAATTAACAGTAAACATTACTCACAAAAGTTCCAAAACAATAAAGACATTTCAAATGTCATATTATGTATATATACACTGTTGTAACGATGTGCAATTAGTTAAAGTACAAAAAGGAAAATAAATAAACATAAATATGGGTTGTATTTACAATGGTGTTTGTTCTTCACTGGTTGCCCTTTCCTTGTGGCTGCTGTGATTGCACAGTGTGGTATTAGTAGGTATGGGAGTTTATCAAAATTGGATTTGTGGGTCTGTTTAATCTGAGGGAAATATGTGTCTCTAATATGGTCATACATTTGGCAGGAGGTTAGGAAGTGCAGCTCAGTTTCCACCTCATTTTGTGGCGACCTTTCTCAATAGCAAGGCTATGCTCACTAAGTCTGTACATAGTCAAAGCTTTCCTTAATTTTGGGTCAGTCACAGTGGTCAGGTATTCTGCCACTGTGTACTCTCTGTTTAGGGCCAAATAGCATTCTAGTTAGCTCAGTTTTTTTTGTTAGTTCTTTCCAATGTGTCAAGTAATTATCTTTTTGTTTTCTCATGATTTGATTGTGTCTAATTGTGTTGTTGTTGTTGTTGTTGTTGATGTCCTGGGGCTCTCTGGGGTCTGTTTGTGTTTGTGAACAGAGCTCCAGGACCAGCTTGCTTAGGGGACTCTTCTCTAGGTTCATCTCTCTGTAGGTGATGGCTTTGTTATGGTAGGTTTGGGAATCGCTTCCTTTTAGTGGTTGTAGAATTTAACAGCTCTTTTCTGGATTTTGATCATTAGAGGGTATCGGCCTAATTCTGCTCTGCATGCATTATTTGGTATTTTACGTTGTACACTGAGGATATTTTTGCACAATTCTGCATGCAGAGTCTCAATTTGGTGTTTGTCCCATTTTGTGAATTATTGGTTGGTGAGCGGACCCCAGACCTCACAATCATAAAGGGCAATGGGTTCTATAACTGATTCAAGTATTTTTTCAAATGTTATGTTCCTTTCGATGGCATAGAAGGCCCTTCTTGCCTTGTCTCTCAGATCGTTCACAGCTTTGTGGAAGTTACCTGTGGGTCTGATGTTTAGGCTGAGGTATGTATAGTTTTTTGTGTGCTCTAGGGCAACGGTGTCTAGATGGAATTTGTATTTGTGGTCCTGGCAACTGGACTTTTTTTTGGAACAGCATTATTTTTGTCTTACTGAGATTTACTGTCAGGGCCCAGGTCTGACAGAATCTGTGCAGAAGATCTAGGTGCTGCTGTAGGCCCTCCTTGGTTGGGGACAGAAGCACCAGATCATCAGCAAACAGTAGACATTTTCTATTCTAGTAGGGTGAGGCCGGGTGCTGCAGACTGTTCTAGTGCCCTCGCCAATTTGTTGATATATATGTTGAAGAGGGTGGGGCTCAAGCTGCATCCCTGTCTCACCCCACGGCCCTGTGGAAAGAAATGTGTGTGTTTTTTGCCAATTTCAACAGCACACTTTTTGTTTATGTACATGGATTTTATAATGTCGTATGTTTTTCCCACAACACTGCTTTCCATCAATTTGTATAGCAGACCCTCATGCCAAATTGAGTCAAAAGCTTTTTTGAAATCAACAAAGAATGAGACGACTGCTGATTTTGTACGTTTGCCCACTGACAAAGAAATGATCAGTCTATAATTTTAATGGTAGGTTTATTTGAACAGTGAGAGACAGAATAACAACAAAAAAATCCTAGAAAAACGCATGTCAAAAATGTTATAAATTGATTTGCATTTTAATGAGGGAAATAAGTATTTGACCCCCTCTCAATCAGAAGGATTTCTGGCTCCCAGGTGTCTTTTATACAGGTAACGAGCTGAGATTAGGAGCACACTCTTAATGTGCTCCTAATGCTCCTAATCTCAGCTTGTTACCTGTATAAAAGACACCTGTCCACAGAAGCAATCAATCAATCAGATTCCAAACTCTCCACCATGGCCAAGACCATAGAGCTCTCCAAGGATGTCAGGGACAAGATTGTAGACCTACACAAGGCTGGAATGGGCTACAAGACCATCGCCAAGCAGCTTGGTGAGAAGGTGACAACAGTTGTTGAGATTATTTGCAAATGGAAGAAACACAAAATAACTGTCAATCTCCCTCGGCCTGGGGCTCCATGCAAGATCTCACCTCGTGGAGTTGCAATGATCATGAGAACGGTGAGGAATCAGCCCAGAACTACACGGGAGGATCTTGTCAATGATCTCAAGGCAGCTGGGACCATAGTCACCAAGAAAACAATTGGTAACACACTACGCCGTGAAGGACTGAAATCCTGCAGCGCCCGCAAGGTCCCCCTGCTCAAGAAAGCACATATACAGGGCCGTCTGAAGTTTGCCAATGAACATCTGAATGATTCAGAGGAGAACTGGGTGAAAGTGTTGTGGTCAGATGAGACCAAAATCGAGCTATTTGGCATCAACTCAACTCGCCGTGTTTGGAGGAGGAGGAATGCTGCCTATGACCCCAAGAACACCATCCCCACCGTCAAACATGGAGGTGGAAACATTATGCTTTGGGGGTGTTTTTCTGCTAACGGGACAGGACAACTTCACCGCATCAAAGGGACGATGGACGGGCCATGAACCGTCAAATCTTGGGTGAGACCTCCTTCCCTCAGCCAGGGCATTGAAAATGGGTCGTGGATGGGTATTCCAGCATGACAATGACCCAAAACACACGGCCAAGGCAACAAAGGATTGGCTCAAGAAGAAGCACATGAAGGTCCTGGAGTGGCCTAGCTAGTCTCCTGACCTTAATCCCATAGGAAATCTGTGGAGGGAGCTGAAGGTTCAAGTTGCCAAACGTCAGCCTCGAAACCTTAATGACTTGGAGAAGATCTGCAAAGAGGAGTGGAACAAAATCCCTCCTGAGATGTTTGCAAACCTGGTGGCCAACTACAAGAAACGTCTGACCTCTGTGATTGCCAACAAGGGTTTTGCCACCAAGTACTAAGTCATGTTTTGCAGAGGAGTCAAATACTTATTTCCCTCATTAAAATGCAAATAAATTCATAATATTTTTGACATGCGTCTTTCTGGATTTCTTTGTTGTTATTCTGTCTCTCACTGTTCAAATACACCTACCATTA
Organism: Coregonus lavaretus; assembly: GCF_964263955.1. Classification (NCBI taxonomy): domain Eukaryota; kingdom Metazoa; phylum Chordata; class Actinopteri; order Salmoniformes; family Salmonidae; genus Coregonus; species Coregonus lavaretus. The sequence continues at coordinate 15,102 of NW_028158174.1, read as the reverse complement.
AAATTATAGACTGATCATGTCTTTGTCAGTGGGCAAACGTACAAAATCATCAGGGGATCAAATACTTTTTCCCTCACTGTAGAACCCAGCTCGTTGTCGGCCTTGCAATCATCCCTACAGAAGGCCATGGAAGAAATGGGTAGAGTCAGCACCATTCTTGAATCTCTTGAATCGGATGTTTCTCAGGTCGACAACAACCGACTGATTAAGGAAGCAGAGAAGAACGCTAAACTGTATGAGGATCTCCACAGAAGTGTGCAAGACGCAGCTAACTGAGACAGGCACCTCAATTTAATAAGTTTAGGGGTCAAGGAGGGTCTGGAGGATAGCAAGCCGCGGAAATGCGTAAGACTAATTATCTCTGAGGCTCTGGGGGTGGATCTTGACGAATCCAAGCTTCAACGAGTCCACCGTTCCCTAGCACCAATACCATACGAGAATCATCTGCCTAGATTGATCATCATCCGCTTTCTCAGGGATCTGGAGAGAGAGAAAGTACTGGCCGCTGCGAAGATAATGTATCGGGAGAAGAGAGAGAGGTGACCTGGAAGGGCTGCAAGCTATCATTCTTTCCCGATATGACCAAGGAGATGGTGGATAAAAGGAGGCTTTTTACCTCAACAGAGGTAGAGGCTGCATGAGTTGGATGTACGTTTCACACTCGCCTACCCAGCTGTGCTATGCTTTACATGGAAGGGGGAAAGACAGAACTTCGATGACTATCGCAAGGCGATGGAATTCCTCAAGAAAAACTCAGAGGACCAGAAATAAGTGCATGGATGGCATAGCTACAGTGGGGAGAACAAGTATTTGATACACTGCCGATTTTGCAGGTTTTCCTACTTACAAAGCATGTAGAGGTCTGTAATTTTCATCATAGGTACACTTCAACTGTGAGAGACGGAATCTAAAACAAAAATCCAGAAAATCACATTGTATGATTTTTAAGTAATTAATTTGCATTTTATGGCATGACATAAGTATTTGATCACCTACCAACCAGTAAGAATTCCGGCTCTCACAGACCTGTTAGTTTTTCTTTAACAAGCCCTCCTGTTCTCCACTCATTACCTGTATTAACTGCACCTGTTTGAACTCGTTACCTGAATAAAAGACACCTGTCCACACACTCAATCAAACAGACTACAAACTCTCCACAATGGCCAAGACCAGAGAGCTGTGTAAGGACATCAGGGATACAATTGTAGACCTGCACAAGGCTGGGATGGGCTACAGGACAATAGGCAAGCAGCTTGGTGAGAAGGCAACAACTGTTGGCGCAATTATTAGAAAATGGAAGAAGTTCAAGATGACGGTCAATCACCTTCGGTCTGGGGCTCCATGCAAGATCTCACCTCGTGGGGCATCAATGATCATGAGGAAGGTGAGGGATCAGCCCAGAACTACACGGCAGGACCTGGTCAATGACCTGAAGAGAGCTGGGACCACAGTCTCAAAGAATGGATTAAAATCCTGCAGCGCACGCAATGTCCCCCTGCTCAAGCCAGCGCATGTCCAGGCCCGTCTGAAGTTTGCCAATGACCATCTGGATGAGCCAGAGGAGGAATGGGAAAAGGTCATGTGGTCTGATGAGACAAAAATAGAGCTTTTTGGTCTAAACTCCACTCGCCGTGTTTGGAGGAAGAAGAAGGATGAGTACAACCCCAAGAACACCATCCCAACCATGAAGCATGGAGGTGGAAACATCATTCTTTGGGGATGCTTTTCTGCAAAGGGGACAGGACGACTGCACCGTATTGAGGGGAGGATGGATGGGGCCATGTATCGCGAGATCTTGGCCAACAACCTCCTTCCCTCAGTAAGATCATTGAAGGTGGGTCGTGGCTGGGTCTTCCAGCATGACAACGACCCGAAACACACAGCCAGGGCAACTAAGGAGTGGCTCCGTAAGAAGCATCTCAAGGTCCTGGAGTGGCCTAGCCAGTCTCCAGACCTGAACCCAATAGAAAATCTTTGGAGGGAGCTGAAAGTCCGTATTGCCCAGTGACAGCCCCGAAACCTGAAGGATCTGGAGAAGGTCTGTATGGAGGAGTGGGCCAAAATCCCTGCTGCAGTGTGTGCAAACCTGGTCAAGGAAACATATGATCTCTGTAATTGCTTGGGACTAGGGTGACCACTTAGTGTCACTAAGTGTTAGTGTCTCGTGGACCGAGTAAGTGAGGGCTTTTCTCTTCAAGTAGAAAAACAAGGCGAGAGGGGTGGGGTGGTTGTTACTGTTTTGTGTTTTGTATTGTGTTGTCAGGTTCATGGCTCATGCAAGTGTTTTTAGCATGACCAAGGTTGAGGTTGTAATGTGACAGCATTAAAAATTATTGATTTCAATATAATTCTAACACCCAATATGCAAGGTTTGATAAATATCAACGGTTCACAGAATCCTATTAAGAGGAAGAAATGTTTATGTTATCTCAAATCCCAACAAGCTGCTTATAGCTTTTATCCATTAAACTCATTTGGTTGATTCAAAGGCTGCTAAATTGAAATGGGATTGCGTTGGGCAAGTATTTCATAGCTCATTTTCAAGCAAAAAACATGGTGTTGCAATTTTGGTACATAAAGAGTTTTATTTTGTCATGTTAAAGCAACATAAGGATGAGAAAGGAAGAATTATTTGTGTTGAGGCTCTGGTAAATGGTAATAAGGTTAATATGTGTAATATTTATGCACCAAACAAGGAGGATCCTGGGATTTTCCATAAGGTTAATAAGGTCATGGGGAGAAATCATTGGTGGCGGGAGACTATAACCAGGTTCAAGATGGTATCCTTGATAAAAACGACTTATTCTAAAACTGTACCAAGGGACAGAGCGGCGATACACCTATTAATGAGGGATTTGGGTCTGGTAGATACAGTGGCTTGCGAAAGTATTCACCCCCCTTGGCATTTTTCCTATTTTGTTGCCTTACAACCTGGAATTAAAATGGATTTTATGGGGGTTTGTGTCATTTGATTTACACAACATGCCTACCACTTTGAAGATGAAAAAAAAAATTGGGTTTGAAACAAACAAGAAATAAGACAAAAAAACAGAAAACTTGAGCGTGCATAACTATTCACCCCTCCAAAGTCAATACTTTGTAGAGCCACCTTTTGCAGCAATTACAGCTGCAAGTCTCTTGGGGTATGTCTCTATAAGCTTGGCACATCTAGCCACTGGGATATTTGCCCATTCTTCAAGGCAAAACTGCTCCAGCTCCTTCAAGTTGGATGGGTTCCGCTGGTGTACAGCAATCTTTAAGTCATACCACAGATTCTCAATTGGATTGAGGTCTGGGCTTTGACTAGGCCATTCCAAGACATTTAAATGTTTCGCCTTAAACCGCTCGAGTGTTGCTTTAGCAGTATGCTTAGGGTTATTGTCCTGCTGGAAGGTGAACCTCCGTCCCAGTCTCAAATCTCTGTAAGACTGAAACAGGTTTCCCTCAAGAATTTCCCTGTATTTAGCGGCATCCATCATTCCTTCAATTCTGACCAGTTTCCCAGTCCCTGCCGATGAAAAACATCCCCACAGCATGATGCTGCCACCACCATGCTTCACTGTGGGGATGGTGTTCTCAGGGTGATGAGAGGTGTTGGGTTTGCACCAGACATAGCGTTTTCTTTGATGGACAAAAAGCTCAATTTTAGTCTCATCTGACCAGAGTACCTTCTTCCATATGTTCTCCCACATGGCTTTTGGTGAACACCAAACGTGTTTGCTTATTTTTTTCTTTCAGCAGTGGCTTTTTTCTGGCCACTCTTATGTAAAGCCCAGCTCTGTGGAGTGTACGGTTTAAAGTGGTCCTATGGACAGATACTCGTCTGTGGAGCTTTGCAGGTCCTTCAGGGTTATCTTTGGTCTCTTTGCTGCCTCTCTGATTAATGCCCTCCTTGCCTGGTCCGTGAGTTTTGGTGGGCGGCCCTCTCTTGGCAGGTTTGTTGTGGTGCAATATTCTTTACATTTTTTAATAATGGATTTAATGGTGCTCTGTGGGATGTTCAACGTTTCAGATATTTTTTTATGACCCAACCCTGATCTGTACATCTCCATAACTTTGTCCCTGACCTGTTTGGAGAGCTCCTTGGTCTTCATGGTGCCGCTTGCTTGGTGGTGCCCCTTGCTTAGTGGTGTTGCAGAGTCTGGGGCCTTTCAGAACAGGTGCATATATACTGAGATCATGTGACAGATCATGTGACACTTAGATTGCACACAGGTGGACTTTATTTAACTAATTATGTGACTTCTGAAGGTAATTGGTTGCACAATATCTAATTTAGGGGCTTCATAGGAAAGGGGGTGAAAACATATGCACGCACCACTTTTCCGTTATTAATTTTTTAGACTTTTTTTAAACCAATTTTGACTATTTTGTGTATGTCCATTACGTGAAATCCAAATAAAAATCATTTTGAATTACAGGTTGTAATGCAACAAAATAGGAAAAACGCCAAGGGGGATGAATACTTTTGCAAGGCATTGTACCCTTGAAAAGTTTGGCTTTGGCCCTGGATTTATCAAGTGGGTTAAGGTATTATACTCCAATCCAAGAGCAGCAATCCTCACAAATGGTATGATCTCTTCCTTTTTTTATTTTTTTCGAGGTTGAACCCAGCAGGGAAGTCCTCTCTCACCTCTCCTCTTTACTCTATTTATGGAGCCCTTGGCAGCAGCAACCAGAGCTGATTCAGGAATCAAAGGAGTGATGGGAGGTGCCAGAGAGCATAAGCTGTTTTTATACGCTGACGACATATTGTTACTTATTAGGGAACAGGTCACATCAATCCCGTTGGTTTTTAACACAATTGATATGTTCTCACAGATATCTGGTTATAAGATTAATTGGCAGAAGTCAGAGGCTATGCCTGTCCTCCTGTTGCAATTACCTCATTACAGTTAAAATGGGTGCCATCAGGGATGATATACCTGGGTATAAGGCTGAGTAACGAACAACAGAATATCATGCAAATTCATAAAATGCCACTACTACAAAAAATGAAGAATATTCTTGATAAATGGAGGTTGCTTTATCTTACTTTATGGGGCAAAATAAATATAGTGAAAATGGTTGTGGCACCACAGTTTAAATCAAATAAAATCAAATTTTGTTTGCCACATGCGCCGAATACAACAGTTGTAGACATTACAGTGAAATGCTTACTTACAGCCCTTAACCAACAATGCAGTTTTTAAAAGAAAATATATATTTTTAAAAGTGTTAAGTAAAAAAATAGATAAGTAAAAAATAAAAGCAAATAATTGAAGAGCAGCAGTAAAATAAAATAACAGTTGGGAGGCTATATACAGGGGGGTACCGGTACAGAGTCAATGTGCGGGGGTACCTTCTAGTCGAGGTAATTGAGGTAATATGTACATGTGGGTAGAGTTAAAGTGACTATGCATAAATAATAAACAGAGTAGCAGCAGCGTAAAAGAGGGGGATGGGGTGGGGTGTGGGTGCAGTGCAAATAGTCCGGGTAGCCATGATAAGCTGTTCAGGAGTCTTATGGCTTGGGGGTAGAAGCTGTTAAGAAGCCTTTTGGACCAAGACTTGGCGCTCCGGTACCGCTTGCCATGTGGTAGCAGAGAGAACAGTCTATGACTAGGGTGGCTGGAGTCTTTGACAATTTTTAGGGCCTTCCTCTTCCTCCTAGTATAGAGGTCCTGGATGGCAGGAAGCTTGGCCCCAGTGATGTACTGGTATTAGATTTTATGCACCAGCTGTTGTTTACAAATATACACAGACCGCCACCCCTTGTCTTACCGGAGTCAGCCGTTCTATCCTGCCGATGTAGCGTATATCCCGCCAGCTGTATGTTTTCCATGTCGTCGTTCAGCCACGACTCGGTGAAACATAAGATATTACAGTTTTTAATGTCCCGTTGGTAGGATAACCTTGATCTTAGGTCGTCCAATTTGTTTTCAAATGATTGAACATTGGCTAATAGGATTGATGGAAGAGGCAGTTTACTCGCTCGCCGCCGGATCCTTACAAGGCACCCTTACGTCCACGATATCTCAGTTTCTTTCTCATGCGAATGACAGGGATTTGGGCCTTGTCGGGTTTCTGTAGGATATCCTTTGCGTCCGACTCATTGAAGGTTTTTGGTAAAAGAGACAGTGGCAGAAACATTATGTACAGAATAAATTACAATTAACGCGAAAAAACATAATAGTACAATTGGTTAGAGGGCTGTAAAACGGCAGCCATCTTCTCCGGCGCCGTTCTAATTAATTATGTGTCCATGATGCTTCCCATCTTTGGGATGGGAAAACCCCCAGAATAAATGTGAACAAGTTATATGCTCCAAGGGATAGAGGAGGATTAGCAGTACCCAATGTAGAACTATACAACATAACATTTGAAGTAGCCAAATTGGCCAGACACTTGGGCAATTATGATTCCCATTTGGGATGGACTCAGATTGAGAGGTCGATCACGGCCCCGTTTAAGCTTACTGAGACCTTATCACAAAAAATTATTCAGAGCCCGCCAACTGAAGAGGCTAACCCAATCCTACAACATTCCTGAGAGGTATTGGTTAAGATTCATAAGATGCTTGGAATTTCCCAGTATAAACAAAAATATTCTTCCATATGGCACAGCCCATCAGTTTACATACAGTGGGGAAAAAAAGTATTTAGTCAGCCACCAATTGTGCAAGTTCTCCCACTTAAAAAGATGAGAGAGGCCTGTAATTTTCATCATAGGTACACGTCAACTATGACAGACAAATTGAGGAAAAAAAATCCAGAAAATCACATTGTAGGATTTTTAATGAATTTATTTGCAAATTATGGTGGAAAATAAGTATTTGGTCACCTACAAACAAGCAAGATTTCTGGCTCTCACGGACCTGTAACTTCTTTTTTAAGAGGCTCCTCTGTCCTCCACTCGTTACATGTATTAATGGCACCTGTTTGAACTTGTTATCAGTATAAAAGACACCTGTCCACAACCTCAAACAGTCACACTCCAAACTCCACTATGGCCAAGACCAAAGAGCTGTCAAAGGACACCAGAAACAAAATTGTAGACCTGCACCAGGCTGGGAAGACTGAATCTGCAATAGGTAAGCAGCTTGGTTTGAAGAAATCAACTGTGGGAGCAATTATTAGGAAATGGAAGACATACAAGACCACTGATAATCTCCCTCGATCTGGGGCTCCACGCAAGATCTCACCCCGTGGGGTCAAAATGATCACAAGAACGGTGAGCAAAAATCCCAGAACCACACGGGGGGACCTAGTGAATGACCTGCAGAGAGCTGGGACCAAAGTAACAAAGCCTACCATCAGTAACACACTACGCCGCCAGGGACTCAAATCCTGCAGTGCAAGACGTGTCCCCCTGCTTAAGCCAGTACATGTCCAGGCCCGTCTGAAGTTTGCTAGAGTGCATTTGGATGATCCAGAAGAGGATTGGGAGAATGTCATATGGTCAGATGAAACCAAAATATAACTTTTTGGTAAAAACTCAACTCGTCGTGTTTGGAGGACAAAGAATGCTGAGTTGCATCCAAAGAACACCATACCTACTGTGAAGCATGGGGGTGGAAACATCATGCTTTGGGGCTGTTTTTCTGCAAAGGGACCAGGACGACTGATCCGTGTAAAGGAAAGAATGAATGGGGCCATGTATCGGGAGATTTTGAGTGAAAACCTCCTTCCATCAGCAAGGGCATTGAAGATGAAACGTGGCTGGGTCTTTCAGCATGACAATGATCCCAAACACACCGCCCGGGCAACGAAGGAGTGGCTTCGTAAGAAGCATTTCAAGGTCCTGGAGTGGCCTAGCCAGTCTCCAGATCTCAACCCCATAGAAAATCTTTGGAGGCAGTTGAAAGTCCGTGTTGCCCAGCGACAGCCCCAAAACATCACTGCTCTAGAGGATATCTGCATTGAGGAATGGGCCAAAATACCAGCAACAGTGTGTGAAAACCTTGTGAAGACTTACAGAAAACGTTTGACCTGTGTCATTGCCAACAAAGGGTATATAACAAAGTATTGAGAAACTTTTGTTATTGACCAAATACTTATTTTCCACCATAATTTGCAAATAAATTCATTAAAAATCCTACAATGTGATTTTCTGGAAAAAAAATCTCATTTTGTCTGTCATAGTTGACGTGTACCTATGATGAAAATTACAGGCCTCTCTCATCTTTTTAAGTGGGAGAACTTGCACAATTGGTGGCTGACTAAATACTTTTTTTCCCCACTGTAGGAAAACATTCATTTATCGGGGAGGTATGGCTTCGACAAGGTCTGCATGCACTAGGGGATCTATATGAGAAAGGAGTGCTTATGTCCTATCAGGACCTGAAGGAGAAATTTTATTTGCCAGATAAGGGAGATCTCTGGAAATACTTACAACTAAGGAGCTGCATGGGGTCTTTTATGAGTATTAACCTCCAGAGAGATGAAAACTTGTTAGAGAAATATTTTTAATGTTACCAGGAATATCACACTCCGCTTCAGTGTTTTATAAAAGAGTCTCATATGCACAATATGGAAACTGTGGGAATTTAAGGTTGATTTGGCAAAGGGATCTTAATTGTGACATTGAGGTGGATGTATGGAAAAATATTGTTTCCAATGTAGGGAGGTGTACCAGGGATACAAGGGGTACATCTACACATTATAAGATTGTTCATAGATATTACTGCACCCCTACTAGATTACATAAAATGGGTTTATTGCTAAATAATTTATGCTGGAAATGCAAGGGTGAAGTAGGTACCTTTTTGCATGCTATATGGGAATGTCACATGGTGCTCCCTTTCTGGAAGGAGGTTCTTAATAAGCTTGAAGAATGGGTGGGACAGCCTATCCCAGAGTCCCCACTGCTCTGCTTATTAGGGGATATATCTATTTTACCACCAGGTATTAGCAAAGAAGAGTGTGGTCTTGCCTCAGTGGGGTTTCTTACTGCGGCTAGACTCATACTACGTAACTGGAGGAGAGCGCAGATAGTCCGAAATCAACAAACTCATGGTGGAGACCGCATCTTATGAATCAATGATAGCGAAATTACAGGAGAGGAAAGGGAAATTTAGTGTGATATGGGAACACTGAATTATATAAGGAACTGGATGTGCGGGTGAGAAGCTAGGGCATAAGCTGGAACAAATGTATGTGTAATGGGTGTTTTTCTTTAGTTATTTATTTTTATTTTATCTAACAAATTATTCTAAAGTATTCAACTTTTTTTTTTTCTTTTCTATTTGCTGTTTAATATTCCAACAACTGATATATGGTTGAAAGGTGCTGTCTTGTTTTGCTGTCTTTTGTTGGGTGTTATGTTTTTGTTGTTACTGTTATGTAATGGTGTAATGTCATATTGATAAAAAAGTAAATTATAATAATAACAAATAAATACAAAAGCTAATTTGACATTTGCTCAGTACATTGTTTTTTTTTGTGTTTTCCTGCTCTTTAGGCTAAAGGCAGATGAACTCAGACCTTGTATATTCCAGGATGAGATAGTGAAAAGCTTTGTGTTCCATAGTGTCTGGTGTTGTTTTCATGTGGTTTAGGCTCAGACCATTACAGTAGGTGTTGAGCAGAGCATGTTGAGCATCTGATACATACCTCTTAGGTCACAAGATGGAGCTTGGGCAGTGTATTAGTGGGGGTTGGGCATGTTTCTCTGCTCACTGCCTGGGCATATGTTCGGCTGTCATGTTGAGATCCTTACTGCAGGGGCAGAAGGGACAAAGATCTGATCTGGGGGGGCCTATATAGGGTGTGGCCAGGGTTTGTTTGGGGGGGGGGGGGGGGGGGGGTCTCAGCTGGTTGGGGTGGGGGTGGGTATGTGGCTGGTAAGGCTGTGGTCTGGGTGTAGGTCCTCTTGGCGTGGGTTCTCTCGGTGCAGGTCCTTCGGGAAGTAGTCTCGCTGGTCTCTCTCAATTCAAAGGGCTTTATTGGCATGGGAAACATATGTTTACATTGCCAAAGCAAATGAAATGGATAAACAAAAGTGAAATAAACAATAAGAAGTAAATATTAAACTCACACAAGTTCCAAAAGAATAAAGACATTTCAAATGTCCTATTATGTCTATATACAGTGTTGTAGCGATGTGCCAATAGTTAAGGTAC
>NW_028158175.1:0-37142 GCF_964263955.1 Coregonus lavaretus | reverse complement strand
TGCACTCACTAACTAACTAAGATAAGAGTGTCTGCTAAATGACTAAAATGTAAAAATGTAAATGTAAATGTGTCCCAAATCAAATCAAATTGTATTTGTCACATGCGCCGAATACAACAGGTGTAGACCTTACAGTGAAATGCTTACTTACAAGCCCTTAGCCAACAATGCAGTTTTAAGAAAAATAAGTGTTAAGTAAAAAATAGATAAGTAACAAATATATATAATTAAAGAAATGGCACCTTATTCCCTATATAGTGTATTTCTTTTGACCAGGGCCCATAGTAATGCACTATATGGGGAATGGGGTGTCATTTGGGACGCTGCCTAGGAGGCTGCGTTATCAATTGTAGACGAGTCAGTCAGTCACATCCCAGAAAAGATGTGGGGGGCTTCACATCCGGCTTCACAGCGGTACCCAACACTCCGGCTTCACAGCGGTACCCAACTCTCCTGGCCCCAGGTTCATCAGTGCATAAACATGTGTCAGGGCCAAGAAAGATATTTGGAGAGGATGGATAAGACTCAGACGTGGGGTTCGGGGGCTACTTTGTAAAATGGCACGTGTTGGTTCATCAGGGAGTTTCTCAGGTCAGAGACAACCCAGTAAATCACCTTATCAACACCTCAGAGAGCTTCACACCACTGTCCAGTATCAGAGCTCTGTTTGCAGAAGACGTTATTGTTGTCTCGTCGAACTGGAATAAAACATGTATAGTGTTCTATCTGTCAAATATGTGTCTCTGTCAAATTCTTGAAGGTAGCAGCACACTGCAAAACAGGTACGTTTATAGTTGTGTAATGTATGTGGTGAATATGGGTCAGTAGGGATTTCACATACATTTTCAGAACAGTTGGGCAGCAGTCTGCCTCTATACTCAAGGCTGCTGCCCCAAGTCCAAGGCTGTGCAGCCTGTTTGAGATGCTGTCAGGCAGCTACCCCATGTATAATGTTGCCTTCTGACCCGGTTGCCTTGGTTACACACCTCCACCATGTCTCCAGCCACCGTCTCAGATCTTCAAGTGTTTTGAGCATGAAAAGAAGCAGGGAAAGAGAGAGCGAGAGAGAATGCTGGCCCTCTTCAGCCCCCTGCGCTAGCTAGAGTTACCGTAGGAGGCCCTAGGGTAAGTTCTCACTCTCAATCCTCCGTAGAGAAACAATCCAGAAAGAAGTGTGAACCTGTCAGACTTCCCACACGCTTCTCAACCAGAGGGGTTTGGCACCCTGTTGCCTTGGTTACGCTTGAACCCATGCGGTCCTCTGCCTCGGTTGGTGGTGGGCAGTGACCCACGGAAGCAGTAGCATTTCCCTTCCCACCCAGCCTCAGGTGGTGAGTTCTGACAGGTATTGACAGAAAGACGAGGTGGCGTCTTGCAAGGTGACTGTGTAGGGACGGTACGCGATGGAGAGCACCTGGGACAGAGGGGCCTATTTCACGCAACGCAAGTTTCAAGAAGCCAGTTATCAGGGGGATGCCAGTGAGACTGTATCTCTTTCATACCCAGCCAAATGAGGCAACGAGGCGTGGCGATTGCTCTGGAAGACAATATCCTAAACCTAGCTAATACCATCTGGGATTACTTTTGTGTCGGTTGGAGTCTTTCACCCTGAAACCGCTCATTTCTCCCTAATGAAAGTACTTTGGCACTCTGTTATTTACTCATGGGGATCGAGTTTTGGAACTTTCCAAATGAGGAGCCAAATTTCCATCGGAGCGTCAGGGGTTTCAAATGAGACTCCACAAGTGATGTGATGTTTACATCCGTGTAATGGTAGTTTCTCTGTCATTTTCCATAACCGTTGTCTTGGTCTCGACTGTACAGGAGACAGCACAATGGAGAAGGGGAAGGAACAATCCTTTAAGGTTGGACCCTGCTCCTTCGATGGAGGGCTTAGACAAAGCAAAGCAAGGCCAACAGGAAGCTTAGCTCGGGCATCGCTGTCTGCGATCTGACTGTGTTCGGGAAGTCACAAACCCCACTCCAAAACACACAAGAGAAGGTCGATATTGCACAGGGATACCGTACAACTGGAGGATTTCACAGAGGTGTATTTCTGTTAAATCACCCCAATATAAAAGCAATCGGACGTGTCTGTGATTGGCTGTAGTTGGTTTTCACACCACTGTTTTCGGTTTGTGTCGGGGATTTCATGGTCCCATATATTTCCTGGAACGCAAGGAATCGTTTTGTCAGATCGTATTCTTCTGAGGGGGAACCACATGGTGAGATTAACCCAAAAGTTCTGTAGTTTATTGAGATTAACCCAAAAGTTCTGGAGTTTATTGAGATTAACCCAAAAGTTCAGGAGTTTATTGAGATTAACCCAAAAGTAGTTCTGGAGTTTATTTTCACCTTGAAAGCTGATTACTGTCTTCAGTGGACTCCCACTACTCTCAAAATACATTTGGTACTTTTATAGTCCATAGGCCTATCAACTACATAATACATAAAGGGGCATTTTTCATGTAAGAGGGAGGACAAATGAGCTCTGTATTCCATATGTCTGTCCTGGGGCGCCCTTCCTTCCTCACACAGTTTCACTGAGGGGAAGAGATGGTGGGAAAAAAACTAAATGGTAGCCTGAGAGACACTGGATGCGTCCCAAATGGTACCCTATACTCTATAATGCATTACTTTTGACCAGAGCGCTACGGGCTAAAGCCCTAAAGGGAATAGGGTGCCATTTGGTTCTCTGGTTCATTAACTCCTCCTAAATGTATTAATGTAGTAGCGACCTCTACTCGCTTCCTCATCATTGAAGGTGAGGCATTTATCCCCCCTAACTTATGGGACTTGTATTTTGGTTGGAACAAATGGTAGAGATAACACCCCCAGTAGGTTGAATATGAATCATTACATTGTTATTTTCCCTCAGACTGAATAAATATCTTGTACCAAGAAGATAACACACATTCCTCTGTTTGTGGAACACATTATGATATAAAGGGGGACTTTCTGGAATAAATATTAATCCAAGCTCCATTTATAGACCTTCTATTGTATTGTTTGAGATGGCATGAAGTAGCTTACAGTGGAGGTATTGTGTTTAAAGTTTAAAGAGGCTTGAATGCCTCAAGATGGATTTTTATCAATCTATAAGGTGCACGTTTACATATCTGAGTGCATGCACATCTGTTCATCCGCATGTAAAACATGCCCATCAAAACAGGAAAAGACTTGTGTAATCTGAGCCGATTGGCCCTTATATAAAATTGAGAAATATGAGCAGCGTGTAAGGCTCTGACGAGCTGCTGAAAGCCTGTGACACGAAGCCAGATTCTGGGGAATAAACACACATTCCAGTCTAGGAGTGTCAAGACCCTCAGATCTCCCCTTCGTGTTTAAGAAACAGCCCCCTTCCCCATATGATGTGGCTGAATATCTCTGTGCCTCTAGGAACTTTAGCCGCATGTCAATGACTCTGTAGTCTTGTATAACTGATGTGTATAAAACATACAGTATCAGTCAAAAGTGTAGAAAATAGTCAAAATAAAGAGAAATCCTTCAATGAGTAGGTGTGTCCAAACTTTTGACTGAACAAAAATAGAAACACAACATGCAACAATTTCAAAGATTTTACTGAGTTGCAGTTCATATAAGGAAATCAGTCAATTAAAATGAATGAATTAGGCCCTAATCTATGGATTTCAAATGACTGGGCAGGGGTGCAGCCATGGGTGGGCATGGGAGGGCATAGGCCCACTCACTTGGGAGCCAGGCCCAGCCAATCAGAATTAGTTTTTCCCCACAAAAGGGCTTTATTACAGACAGAAACACTCCTCAGTTTCATCAGCTGTCCAAGTGGCTGGTCTCAGACGATGGTGAAGAAGCTTGATGTGGAGGTCCAGGTGGTCTGCGGTTGTGAGGCCGGTTGGACGTACTGCCAAATTCTCTAAAACGACGTTGGAGGTGGCTTATGGTAGAGAAATGAACATTACATTCTCTGGCAACAGCTCTGGTGGACATTCCTGCAGTCAGCATGCCAAGTGCACGCTCCCTCAAAACTTGAGACATTTGTGGCATTGTGTTGTGTGACAAAACTGCACATTTAGAGTGGCCTTTTATTGTCCCCAGCACAAAGTGTACCTGTGTAATGATCATGCTGTTTAATCAGCTTCTTGATATGCCACACCTGTCAGGTGGATGGATTATCTTGGCATAGGAGAAGTGCTCACTAACAGGGATGTAAACAAATTTGTGCACAAAATTTGAGAGAAATACGTTTTCTGTGCGTATGGAACATTTCTGGGATCTTTTATTTCAGCTCATGAAACATGGGACCAACATTTTACATGTTGCGTTTATATTTTTGTTCAGTATATATAAAACATATCTCTCCCCAGAGAGTTTTTGGCCTGGACAAATACCTCTGCATGGGAACATGAGCTCTGCCTCAATATGCCTCTGCATGAACTCTGCCTCAATAGTCCTCATTTATAAGCCCTTGCTTAGCTGTAGGCGGCACTTAAACTCTACGAACTAGTGAATACTGCCCTTAAAGTGTCGGCCATTGCGATTAATGTATGAAAGCTTTGGGCTGCTCTTAATGCTACTCTTCTGATTATGGCTGTTGGAATGGCTGTATAATAGTCATGGCTGCTCTGGATACTGCACTTTAGTTCTCGCCATTGATGCATACTTCACTGCAGCAATAAATGTGTGTTCAATCTCCTGCCCACACATAACTAGTATTGACTCATTATACGAACACCCCCTCTACAGCATTTCTATGTGTTTTCATAAAGCCATAAGGCCACTTCATAGACCGACACAGTAGAAATGCATTTATCCTGCTTTCGGGGGGAACCGGCTCCACCTGCCTTTTATTAGCGCACACCGTAAACCTGTCGCTTTGGATCCTATTTATTAAGGCGAACTCTGACCTTTTTCCCACCGGATTCCTCTGCGATCCAGCGAACTAGAGGGATTTGGGAGCACAGCTGTGTGGCCAGATTGCATCCATCGCTCTCTCTAGAGTCTCCCCCAAGTGAGGCGACCCCTGACCCCTGTGAAAATCTAACATACGCATAAACAAGACTGTTAATGTTTGGTCGTGATGTATAGCTGCAGTTCATCTAAGGTGGCTTTACTTCGCATGCCTCACAGATGGCTCTTCATATTTTATCCTCATATTTCACAAATAACAATTCCCTCTGTCATAAACATAATATGTAGACACGGCAGCAGAGTGGAATTTGGATAAAATGCCTGTAGTAAATTGATTAAAAAGTTGTGGGACGTCATCATAATTCACAGATATTGTTCTCTGTCAGTCTTTTATTTTCTTTATCACTCTTTCCATCTCTCCTTTTGTCATTCCATCTCTTTCAGTGTGTAAGTCAAATACCAGCCTCTGTAGTTCTAGAGTTCTCCTTGCTCCAGTAGTCATAGCAGGCTACAGGCATCCCTCTTAGAGCAGTGTAAGCTTTGTCTGTCAGCAAGTTTTACCGCAGTGGCTCCTGTGCCCTGCTAATACCCACACATCATGCCAAACGGGCTGCACGCTGCCAGATTCTAATCCAAGCATCTTATCAAACCCATCGGCACATTTCTTGCAAGAACACATCTAGACCGTGACTGGTGGGTTGGGAGGGGTGTTTGTCAACAGCTGCTCAGCAGCGAATGGGAGCGAGAAAATAGAAAGTGGGAACATTCCAGAATCCCCGGAATGGAGATATTTCATTAACAGCCCACTCCTCCCCCCTTCTGCGATAGTTTCAGGTAACTGTGTGGGCTCCCGGTTGTGAGGGCTTGCATGTAGAGAGAGGCCAACTTGTAGTGATGCATTGGCCCTGTGAGGCTCAGTTGGTAGATCATGATGCTTGCAACGCCATGATTGTGGGTTTAATTCCCGCTGGGGCCACCCAAAAGAAAATGTATGCACACGCCATTGTAACTCCCTTTGGATAAAAGCGTCTGCTAAATGACATATATTATATTATATTCTTATATTCTTATATTATATTCTTATATTAACATTTATCCCCCTCTCCTCCCTCAGCCAAGTGCAGCGGTGAGAGGATACCACAGCAGTAAGACAGCCATGAGCCCAGCAAGCTTCAGCTCCCAATGGACCAGCAGTGTTCAGGGGGCTTGGAGTGGCCACCCCGTCTCCTACCCCCGCGCCAGCCTGCACTACCCGGCCCACCCCCATCACCACGCCAGCTACGCCTACTGCCAGGGACAGCCAGCAGTGAGTACTCTCAAACACGTACTGCACAGCTATGCTCTCTCTGCACTCTCCATCGCCCTCTCTCTGCACTCTCCATCGCCCTCTCTCTGCTCTCTCTGCTCTCTCCATCGCCCTCTCTTTGCACTCTCCATCGCCCTCTCTCTGCACTCTCCATCGCCCTCTCTCTGCACTCTCCATCGCCCTCTGTCTGCACTCTCCATCGCCCTCTGTCTGCACTCTCCATCGCCCTCTCTCTGCACTCTCCATCGCCTCTCTCTGCACTCTCCATCGCCCTCTCT
Source organism: Coregonus lavaretus (assembly GCF_964263955.1). Taxonomy (NCBI): domain Eukaryota; kingdom Metazoa; phylum Chordata; class Actinopteri; order Salmoniformes; family Salmonidae; genus Coregonus; species Coregonus lavaretus. Next base: position 30,668 of record NW_028158175.1, on the reverse strand, counting down.
CTGCACACTCCATCGCCTCTCTCTGCTCTCTCCATCTCCCTCTCTTTGCTCTCTCCATCTCCCTCTCTCTGCACTCTCCATCGCCTCTCTCTGCACTCTCCATCGCCCTCTCTCTGCACTCTCCATCGCCTCTCTCTGCTCTCTCCATCTCCCTCTCTTTGCTCTCTCCATCTCCCTCTCTCTGCACTCTCCATCGCCTCTCTCTGCACTCTCCATCGCCCTCTCTCTGCACTCTCCATCGCCTCTCTCTGCTCTCTCCATCTCCCTCTCTTTGCTCTCTCCATCTCCCTCTCTCTGCACTCTCCATCGCCTCTCTCTGCACTCTCCATTGCCCTCTCTCTGCACTCTCCATCGCCCTCTCTCTGCACTCTCCATCGCCCTCTCTCTGCACTCTCCATCGCCCTCTCTCTGCACTCTCCATCGCCCTCTCTCTGCTCTCTCCATCTCCCTCTCTCTGCACTCTCCATCGCCCTCTCTCTGCACTCTCCATCGCCCTCTCTCTCTTACTCACGTCTCCCCTTCCCTCTCTCCACCTCTCCACACTCTCTTCCGCTTTCTCCATCTCTCAGTCTCTTGCCACTCACTCTCCTTCTCTTTACTTTCTACTCTCTCCCCTCCCTTTACCTCCCTCCCTCTACAGCTCTGAATTGTAGCTTCAATGGGAAATTAATGTTTATCTGTTTGCACACTGACATACAGTGTGTAGTGGGCAACACATGTGGATAATCCCACCAAAGCGATCAAACATTCTGAAACCCCACTCACCTTCCATGCGTCTCTCAGATCCCCTGTATTCACCAACATGGAGAGACCCCCCTGAAGTACTTGCGTGTGAATAGTGAAGGACTGATTGAACATACTGTAGCATAGTAGGTGATAACCATCAGTCTCCATTTTGTTTCGTGTTGCATACCATTCTCTGATGTTACCCCTGTGTTGATAAGATGCTGGTTCAATGAACCTTAGATTTAGTTCATTGTGTTAACAATAACAACACATGCTGCTGCACACTATGACTGTAGCACAATGAGCACTCCCAAATACATCATTACTGTTGTTGGTTAGCTAGCTAGCGAATTTGAGCCATATTAGCATTGACATGAAATAAGTCAAAACACCTCAAAACAACACATGGCATCAAGAAAAAGATACAACTAGCTATCTGACTGTTCAGAATCATAACAAATGATGCACGCTCATCATTTCCGTGACGTTGTCAGCAAGCCCGTCTATAAACAATGAACATTCCTTTAGTGAATGAATGAAACAAGTAATGGTTTTGGTTACAGTTGTGGTTGTGGTCATGTCAGTTGTGGTCATGTGCTGAGTGACATAGCTTTGGTACAGCATGGTCCTCAGCCATGTCCCTGAGGAATGTCTCCTATTGACTAGAGCAGGGGTCATTTAGCCTGGTCCCAGATCTGTTTGTTCTGTGTTGCCGACAATAACCAAAGAAGTTGGCAAGACAGCACAAACAGTTCTGGAACCTGGCTAGAGGTGGTGACTGTCTGCGTCTGAATCTGGTATATGCAATTCTGGACCTGATTCACAAAGAAACTGACGCACCCTAGACTCATCTGGTCGTCATGTGGACCTCAGTGTTTGTGTAGGATGCTTGGACACACCCTGTTGGTGGATCTCAGTCTCCCGCTAACCTGTTTCAGTTCCATCTGAGACCTGGATACATCAAAGGCTGCCTTGTCCTCGACCCAACTCCCACACCACGCAGACACACACTTTTACTGGGCTGTTTTTACGGGAAACCAGGCCGGATGTTTTCTTAGCGGTTGTTCATTGTTTGTTCCTGAAGAAAGCAATTTCTCCCCCGCCATTCAACATCTACAAGACAAGTCACTACTTTGGACCCATTGGAGGTTTCGCAACGCCTAGAACTGTTTATGCCAGACAGATCCTAGCAAACAAAGCATGCCTCCATCCCTCCGTCCTTCAAGGTTTGTGTATTTTCTCATGGCCTTTCATTTAAAACATGCACTTTCGTTGCCTCATATCCTACCCCCCCCCCTTCCCAGCAATTGTGTTTTTAAGCAAATTACATGCAAATACTTTTTTTTTTTAAGTGGATGAAAAACAGAACCGATAGCTCTGCCTCTCTCTCTGTCCCCTTGGATGAGCAAGGCAAGTAAATAATGAGAGGAGCTCAGATCCAGCCGAGATCAAGCGCCTGCGCCTCCAGTGGTTTTCTAATTACAATGGAAGCGGATACATTTCCACTTTTAATATGGGATGGATGTCCCTGAGGAGACTTGGGATTATGACAAAGCAGAACCAGAGGAAGTCGGAAGAGAGAGAGAGCGGAGGAGATGTGATCTGCCGGAGCAAGGACTGAGGAGACGCATGAGTTGTGTTGAATGAAGGATGCCATTGCCAAGCACCACAGGCCTTCCATCTGTATTCTATCTCATATGTCACACACAGTCCTCAGGTGTACCATTAAACAAACACTTAACCAGTACAGGTAATGGTCACAGCAAATTGACCGGCCTTCGGGTGCTTGAGTGTAATAAAATTTGACAACCTAATGATCGCTGAAAAAGGGCACATTGTGTTATTGGGTTCTTCAGAGGCTGGCTGGGAAGGTTGCTCTAGCAGCTAGTGTGCGTACCAAATGCCACCCTATCCCCTATATAGTGCACTACTTTTGACCAAAGCGCTATGGGCCCTGGTAAAAAATAATGCACTATATAGGGAATAGAGTGGCATTTGGGTTGCACCCTAGAGTCTAGCTAGTATCCTTGAGTTTAGCTGGGTTTTGCTCAATGGATTTTCTTGTGATGCGTGTGATAGAAGGAGTCAGGCGCATGAGAGTAATAAGCATCCAAAGAGTTTATTCCGTCGATAAACAGTTGCGCAAGCATGCGACAACAAAACTCAGGCACAGGGGAAAATACTACCTTGGCAACAACAAGGTAAGGGTAGCTCAACCGAGCTACACACAGCTCACAACAAACAATCACCCACACAGACAAGGAAGCAGAGGGAACACTTATACAATGACTAATTGGGGATAAGGACCAGGTGTGTGTGATTAATTAGACAAGACAAGTGGAGTGATGATAAATGGATCGGCAGCAGCTAGTAAGCCGGTGACGATGAATGCCGAAATCCTGCCCGAACAAGGAGGAGAGGCAGCCTCGGCTGAAGTTGTGACATTTCTGTAGAGAATTTATTAGAAATACAAAGACAAAGTAAAGGAAGCCTTCCATGTTCCTTGTTCCATCTGGTGTTCATATGGAATAAAATTATCCTCTTTGTCCCCTTGGTAATGAGTTTATGAGACATTTACAGATGGTAATAACACAGCGTTTACACACATAGGACAAGGTCACAAATGTTTTTATTTCCCTTGTTACATTAATGGTGGCCTTTTAGTGACATTTCAAATAATCATAGACGATTAAGTCCTCCTCCTCCTCCTCCTTCCTCCTCCTCCTCCCCACTCCTTTCCCCTTTTTATTTTTTCTCTGTTAATATTTTCACTCTGTTTATTCTGTTGCTCTCTTTCTCCTCCTTTCATTCCTTCATCCTATACGTGTTAATGTGCCAATTTCTCAGTGGTTCATTGCATTTGTGGAATTATTTATCTTCCCCTTATAGCTGTGGTTTGGAATAATGCATATGTAATAGCTGATTTAATTCCTGTTTGCAATTATGTCCCTTCGCAGTAATATGAAAAGCGTATACTAAAATATGAAAATACTACATGTCATGTCTCAAAATCAATATCTATCTTACCTCTATATTGTTTTATGTCCTCCGGATTCGAGAAGAAAGATGACGAGTTCAACGGTGAGCCTGTCAGTTAGCCACAGTTCTCGCACTGCATACAGCCTAGCTGACGCAATGCTATTTTAATGATTTTTTTTCTCTGGCCTCCATTGAATTATTCACCCTAATTCTGGCCAATTTACAACGGTAAAAACTCCAATAACATTTGAACAGATTATGATAGAGACATGAGGGATGGACCATTGGTTTTCCTAAGAGGAGTATCTACACAATTAACATATTGTTTTAACCATTGGTCAAAATATGTGTTTTTGATTGGACACGCTATTGAATTGCATGCACAGATCACCTGGAAGATGTAGAAAGTGCATATGTCGCACAAAGATGAACACTTGATCTGCAGGTTATTTTAGAGTGCCATTTCATCTGCTCTATTTCTATGGGTGCCCAGTACATCAAGGGTGCGGCCCAAATGGCACCCTATTCACTGTAGTGCACTACTTTTGACCAGAGCCTTATGGGCCCTGGTCAAAAGTAGTGCACTATATAGGGAATACGATGCCATTTGGGACACAACCCAAGTCAAGGCTCACTGATATGAATGTGTTGTGGATCTACATAGTGCCTTGATTCACTGAGGACAAGACCATGACTAATTTCATCTTGGCAACGTGTAATGGACCATACTGTCAAAGCAGAGGTAGCTTTGTATACTTGTTTATGTGTGCCCACTCTTCTCTACTGTGTGTCGGTAATTGAACACTAGTAGTTGGTGGGTCTGAGACACAGAACAATGTATTTTGTTTATTGTGGGCTTCTGCTTAATGTCAGAATTGCATATCCGTCCTCTCATGTAAAATCAAAATTTTAGTTTGAAACACAAGGACCTGTTTTTTACTCCATGTGGTGGTGTGGTTCCAGACTGATGTGTTTAGATTTTGTACAGTTTTTTCCATTGCCAGATGTTTGTAATGTTCGCAATGTGACAAGGATGGTGTGTTTCTCCTAACTGCTGGACTATGAAACTGTGTGACAACATAGCCCTCCCAGAGCGGGTCAGGCTGGACTGGAGAATCATGTTCATGCAACTATTTGTCCCTCTTGAACGCCTTGACTGGTTAACTGGCCTCATTGCATTAGCACAATCTTGTCAGCTAATTACATTTGTGCAGTCAAGCTTGTGATAATTGCACCACCATTCATGGAGCGTACTATCAAATCAATCAAATCAAATTGTATTTGTAACATGCTTCATAAACAACAGGTGTAGACTAACAGTGAAATGCTTACTTACGGGCCCTTTCCAACAATACATAGAGAAAAATTGAAAAATTATAGAAAACAATTATAACACGAGGAATAAATGCACAATGACTAACGATAACTTGGCTATATACACAGGGTACCAGTACCGAGTCGATGTACATGGGTCCGAGATAATTGAGGTAGACATGTACATATACAGTACCTTCAGAAAGTATTCACACCCCTTACCTTTTCCACATTTTGTTGTGTTACAGCCTGAATTTAAAATGGATTAAATTGAGATTTAGTTTCACTGGCCTACACACAATACCCCATAATGTCAAAGTGTAATTATGTTTTGAGAAATGTTTACAAATAAATTAAAGGGGAATTTCACCCTCTGGGAATCTGGCCTTGTTTTCATAATGTCCAAGGCATCTCTAAATGTTGTCCTGCTTTGTGGCATTTTGCAAAGACTGTATTTGATACTGATCGCACTATACGTTTTTGTGCGTGTAGATATGGTTGTCCTTGTTCGATAGAGCCATTGGATGTCTTTCAGCGATGTTCATATCAGCAGATTCATTGCTAAATATACAAGCTGACAAATTTTTTTCCAGTCTCTGAAAGACTACAACTGTTGTGGGGTGGTCAAAAATTATCTGTGCTACACCAAACAGTACCTATCCTGTAAATCCCAGTAATTAATACCACAAATCTTTGGTTAAATCACATTATCTGTTGTAACAATCAGTAGCGACAGTTCTCTACACCTGAGACACACTGAACTGTACTACACTGTTCATACCAGTGGAGGCTCCTCAGAGGAGGAAGGGGAGGACCATCCTCCTCAGTGAATTTCATTTTTTATTTGTTTTATGTAAATTGTTTTAAAAGTTATCCTTTTTTGATAAAACTATACTAAATATAATCACGTCACCAAATAATTGATTAAAACACACTATTTTGCAAAGAAGGTCTACAGTAGCCTCAACAGCACTCTGTAGGGTAGCACCATGGTGTAGCCGGAGGACAGCTAGCTTCTGTCCTCCTCTGAGTACATTGAGTTCTCACCCCCTTCCATAGACTTACACAGTAATTATGACAACTTCCGGAGGACGTCCTCCAACCTATCAGAGCTCTTGCAGCATGAACTGACATGTTGTCCACCCAGTCAAAGGATCAGAGAATGAATCTAGTACTGAAAGCATAAGCACAAGCTAGCTAGCATTGCAGTGCATAACATGTGTTTAGTAGGGAGAAAGAATATAGTTGAACAGTTTTGAACAAATTAATTTCTTCCTAAATGAAGGAGAAGCAAGAGAGAAATAGAGAGATTTCATCTTTATTTTTTTCACTTTCAGTTTCACTTACTTAGCTAGCAAATGCAGCTTGCTAGTTTAGCCTACTGAAACACCCTGCTCAAACATTGGGATGCTATGTTAGCTAGCTGGCTATGACTATCCAACACAACACTGGAACTCTTCCAAGTCAAGGTAAGCTTTTGGTATTACTAATTTATTGCCACCGGGACCCGCCGGTGTAACTGCTTACTGACTGTACACTGTAACGTTACTGCATGATTGTAGCGGGTTTACTAACGCGTTAGTTCTATTAGCTATGCTGACTATGACGTTACTTTAGCTAATATGGTGACAACGATGTAGGCTGTGTGTAGCGGTTTTGATATTTTTTTTTGCCTGGTCACATCCAGCTGATGTGTTGTGCATTGAAGTCCACAAGCGAAGGGAAGATGTGAATGGAGGAGAGCGCATAACGTAGATGCGAGAAGGAATACAACGTGGCTGCTATGAAACTGTGAAATGTGTTTACGCGTGATCAGGGTATTCATTCCTCAGATTCTGTTGAAAAACATTTCTTAAACAGAACAAAATGGGGCTAAACATACCTGAATTTGTCCAATAGAAACTCTTGTTTGCAACTGTTGGACTAATGATTACACCCACTATCAGCTAGATGCAGGCAAGAGAGTGCAAGGCGGTATTGAATGTCACTGTCTGTCACATCAAATTTGTCTCTCGACCTGTGTGCACCTACGTTGTAAACTTTCATTCATAGGGTAGGTTGTAGCAACCTCATGACAGGTATAGGGAAAATTTGAGTATCATGTAGTGGCCTAAACCTATCTCTGTTACATTTAACTGGGTGAATGGAATATGAATGACATTCATCCAATATGCTGTAATAGAAATAAGGCCATGCTCATGAAAAAAAGATCTTCCTCCCTCATCTGAAACGGCACTGACTGCCACTGGTTCATACTGTATTTTTTTGTATGTTACTTTTACCATATAATATTATTGTTAAATATTCAGTTATTTTTGATTTAGGATTAAATATTGTACACTCCCCTGTATTTTAGATTTAGACAAATAAACATTCTTTGGATATACAGTATCTGAATATCTAACATCTGTTTGATGCTACAGAGCCCTGTACAGCTTATATAAATATATTCTGTGAATCCATAAAGGCAGACACATTTTGAGGATTGATCGAAAATATCCATATTTATTTGATGGTCCTTTATCTGGCTTCGGTACACTGGCAATGGTGTGCTGTGGAAGCAGAGTGTTTGTGGTGAATAGTCTTGTCCCGTTTGCAGTGTACGGCCAGCTGGATGAGACTGCCGGAAGTGGTGTAGGGCTTGTAGACCTTTACCACTAACTGCTTGCAGAAGATTTGCTGGTACTGCACGTCTCCTGGAAATGCATGGTTTTGGGGTTACCACTTTACACTTTTTGTGGAAGGGACGTAGGGCAACACACATTTGTTGGTAAAGGTGTCAACCTATTGGGACCTAAGTGTTTAGAGACAGACTAGTGTATTGTTTAGGGACAATGAGGGACATTGGGAGCTGCTTTTGAGAGGAAAGATCAGTCAACAAAGTGAATGGGCTGCGGGGCTGCAGAAGGCATGAAAGGTCTTAGGAGAGCAGTTCTTACACAGTATGTATTGTTGTGTATGGGAGATTGAGGCGAAATGGCACCTCTCAATCAATACATTTACTGTTTCTAAGCACAACCAAAACCCCCTTCCTCATCTCAAAGACCAATCTGTAAACCTCCCCCAGCCCATTGACTTTGACAGATCATTCTTGTCAATAGTAGCAGGGAAGTTTTGTAATATTTTTAGATTTCAGTGCAGCATTTGATTTAGTGGATCATGAAATAATGATGACAAGTTATTTATTACACTTTGGATGGTGTATCAATACACCAAGTCATTACAAAGATACAGGCGTCCTTCCTAACTCAGTTGCCGGAGAGGAAGGAAACCGGTCAAGGATTACACCATGAGGCCAATGGTGACTTTAAAACAGGTACAGAGTTTAATGGCTGTGATAGGAGAAAACTGAGGATGGATCAACAACATTGTAGCTACTCCACAATACTAACCTGAATGACCGAGTGAAAAGAAGGAAGCCTGTACAGGATTAACAATATTCCAAAACATGCATGCTGTTTGCACTAAAGTAAAACTGCAAGAAATGTGGCAAAGAAAGGAACTTTATGTCCTGAATACAAAGCATTATATTTGGGGCAAATCCAACACAACACATCACTGTTCATATTTTCACGCATGGTGGTGGCTGCATCATGTTATGGGTATGCTTGTCATCAGCAAAGACCAAAGAGTTTTTTGGGATAAAAATTAATGGAATAGAGTTAAGCACAGGCAAAATCCTAGAGGAAAACCTTGTTCAGTCTGCTTTCCAATAGACACTGGGAGACAAATTCACCTTTCAGCAGGACAATAACCTAAAATACAAGGCCAAATATACACTGGACACACCTACTCATTCAAGGGGTTTTCTTTATTTTTGCTATTTTCTACATTGTAGAGTAATAGTGAAGACATCAAAACTATGAAATAACACATATGGAACCATGTAGTAACCATAAAAGTATTAAACAAATTTAAATATATTTGAGATTTGAGATTTTTCAAATAGCCACCCTTTGCCTTGATGACAGCTTTGCACACTCTTGGCATTCTATCAACCAGCTTCACCTGGAATGCTTTTCCAACAGTCTTAAAGGAGTTCCCACATATGCTGAGCACTTGTTGGCTGCTTTTCCTTCACTCTGCGGTTCGACTCATCCCAAACCATCTCAATTGGGTTGAGGTCAGGGGATTGTGGAGGCCAGGTCATTGATGCAGCACTCCATCACTCTCCTTCTTGGTAAAATAGACCTTGCACAGCCTGGAGGTGTGTTGGGTCATTGTCTTGTTGAAAAACAAATGATAGTCCCACTAAGCCCAAACCAGATGGGATGGCGTATCGCTGTAGAATGCTGTGGTAGCCATGCTGGTTAAGTGTGCCTTGAATTCTAAATAAATCACAGACAGTTTCACCAGCAATGCACCCCCAAACCATAACACCTTCTCCTCCATGCTTTACGGTGGGACCTACACATGCGGAGATCATCCGTTCACCCACACTGCGTCTCACAAAGACACAGCTGTTGGAACCAAAAGTCTCAAATTTGGACACCAGACCAAAGGATACATTTCCACAGGTCTAATGTCCATTGCTCGTGTTTCTTGGCCCAAGCAAGTCTCTTCTTCTTATTGGTGTCCTTTAGTAGTGTTTTTTTTGCAGCAATTCGACCAGGAAGGCCTGATTCACACAGTCCCCTCTGAACAGTTGAGGTTGAGATGTGTCTGTTACTTGAACTATGGGAAGCATTTATTTGGGCTGCAATTTCTGAGGCTGGTAACTCTAATGAACTTACCCTCTGTAGCAGAGTTAACTCTGGGTCTTCCATTCTTGTGGTGGTCCTCATGAGAGCCAGTTTCATCATAGCGCTTGATGTTTTTTGCGACTGCACTTGAAGAAACTGTTCTTGCCATAATATGGACTTGGTCTTTTACCAAATAGGGCTATCTTCTGTATACCCCCCCTACCTTGTCACAACACAACTGATTGGCTCAAACGCATTAAGAAGGAAAGAAATTCAGCAAATTAACTTTTAAGAAGGCACACCTGTTAATTCAAATGCATTCCAGGCAACTATCTCATGAAGCTGGTTGAGAGAATGCCAAGCGTATGCAAAGCTGTCAAGGCAAAGGGTGGCTATTTGAAGAATCTCAAATATAAAATAGTACAAATAAAGAAAAACACTGGAATTAGTAGGTGTGTCCAAACTTTTGACTGGTACTGTATATATATATATATATATACACCCACACTACCGTTCAAAAGTTTGGGGTCACTTAGAAATGTCCTTGTTTTTCATGAAAACATACATTAAATGACTTTGAATAGGAAATATAGCAAAATGCATAGGAAATGTAGTCATTGACAAGATTAGAAATAATGATTTTTAATAGAAATAATAATAGTGTCCTTCAAACTTTGCTTTCGTCAAATAATCCTCCATTTGCAGCAATTACAGCCTTGCAGACCTTTGGCATTCTAGTTGTCAATTTGTTGAGGTAATCTGAAGAGATTTCACCCCATGCTTCCTGAAGCACCTCCCACAAGTTGGATTGGCTTGATGGGCACTTCTTACGTACCATACGGTCAAGCTGCTCCCACAACAGCTCAATAGGGTTGAGATCCGGTGACTGTGCTGGCCACCCCATTATAGACAGAATACCAGCTGACTGCTTCTTCCTTACATAGTTATTGCATAGTTTGGAGCTGTGCTTTGGGTCACTGTCCTGTTGTAGGAGGAAATTGGTTCCAATCAAGCGCCGTCCACAGGGTATGGCATGGCGTTGCAAAATGGAGTGATAGCCTTCCTTCTTCAAGATCCCTTTTACCCTGTACAAATCTCCCACTTTACCACAACCAAAGCACCCCCAGACCATCACATTGCCTCCACCATGCTTGACAGATGGCATCAAGCACTCGTCCAGCATCTTTTCATTTGGTCTGCGTCTCACAAATGTTCTTCTTTGTGATCCGAACACCTCAAACTTCGATTCGTCTGTCCATAACACTTTTTTCCAATCTTCCTCTGTACAGTGTCTGTGTTATTTTGCCCATCTTAATATTTTCTTTTTATTGGCCAGTCTGAGATATGGCTTTTTCTTTGCAACTCTGCCTAGACGTTCAGCATCCCAGAGTCGCCTCTTCACTGTTGACGTTGAGACTGGTGTTTTGCGGGTACTATTTAATGAAGCTGCCAGTTGAAGACCTGTGAGGCGTCTGTTTCTCAAACTAGACACTCTAATGTATTTGTCCTCTTGCTCAGTTGTGCACCGGGGCCTCCCACTCCTCTTTCTATTCTGGCTAGAGCCAGTTTGCGTTGTTCTTCGAAGGGAGTAGTACACAGCGTTGTATCAGATCTTCAGTTTCTTGGCAATTTCTCGCATGGAATAGCCTTCATTTCTCAGAACAAGAATAGATTGACGAGTTTCAGAAGAAAGTTATTTGTTTCTGGCCATTTTGATTCTGTAATATAACCCACAATTGCTGATGCTCCAGATACTCAACTAGTCTCTAGAAGGCCAGTTGTATTGCTTCTTTAAATCAGCACAACAGCTTTCAGCTGTGCTAACATAATTGCAAAAGGGTTTCCTAATGATCAATTAGCCTTTCAAAATGATAAACTTGGATTAGCAAACACAACGTGCCATTGGAACACAGGACTGATGGTTGCTGATAATGGGCCTCTGTACGCCTATGTAGATATGCCATAGAGAATCAGCCGTTTCCAGCTACAATAGCCATTTACAACATTAACAACGTCTACACTGTATTTCTGATCAATTTGATGTTATTTTAATGGACAAAATAATTGATTTTCTTTCGAAAACTAGGAAATGTCTAAGTGACCCCAAACTTTTGAACGGTAGTATATATATATATATATATATATATATATATATATATATATATATATATATATATATATATACAGTGCATTCGGAAAGTATTTAGACGTCTTGACTTTTTCCACATTTTGTTATGTTACAGCCTTATTCTAAAATGAATCTACACACAGTACCCCATAATGACAAAGCAAAAACTGGTTTTTAGAATATTTTGCTAATTTATTACAAATAAAAACGGAAATAGTACATTTACATAAGTATTCAGACCCGCTACTCAGTAATTTGTTGAAGCACGTTTGGCAGCAATTACAGCCTCGAGTCTTATTGGGTACAAGCTTGGGACACCTGTATTTGGGGAGTTTCTCCCATTCTTCTCTGCAGATCCTCTCAAGCTCTGTCAGGTTGGATGGGGAGCATCGCTGCACAGCTATTTTCTGGTCTCTACAGAGATGTTCGATCAGGTTTAAGTCCGGGCTCTGGCTGGGCCACTCAAGGATATTCAGAGACTTGTCCAGAAGCCACTCCTGCGTTGTCTTGGCTGTGTGCTTAGGGTCGTTGTCCTGTTGGAAAGTGAACCTTTGCCCCAGTCTGAGGTCCTGAGCACTCTGAAGCAGGTTTTCATCAAGGATCTATCTGTACTTTGCTCTGTTCATCTTTCCCTCGATACTGACTACTCTCCCAGTCCCTGCTGCTGAAAAACATCCCCACAGCATGATGCTGCCACCACCATGCTTCACCTTAGGGATGGTGCCAGGTTTCCTCCAGCTTGGCATTCAGGCCAAAGAGTTCAATCTTGGTTTCATCAAACCAGTGAATCTTGTTTCTCATGGTCTGAGAGAATTTAGGTGCCTTTTGGCAAACTCCAAGCGAGCTGTCATGTGCCTTTTACTGAGGAGTGGCTTCCGAATGGCCACTCTACCATCAATGCCTGATTGGTGGAATGCTGCAGAGATGGCTGTCCTTCTGGAAGGTTCTCCCATCTCCACAGAGGAACTCTGAAGCTCTGTCAGAGTGACCATCGGGTTCTTGGTCACCTCCCTGACCAAGGCCCTTCTCCCGCAATTGCTCAGTTTGGCCGGGCGGCCAGCTCTAGGAAGAGTCTTGGTGGTTCCAAACTTCTTCCATTTAAGAACGATGGAGGCCACTGTGTTCTTGGGGACTTTCAATTCTGCAGACATTTTTTGGTACCCTTCCCCAGATCTTTGCCTCGACACAATGCTGTCTCTGAGCTCTACGGACAATTCCTTCGACATCATGGCTTAATTTTTGCTCCGACGTGCATTGTCAACTCTGGGACCTTATATAGACAGGTGTGTGCCTTTCCAAATCATGTCCAATCAATTGAATTTACCACAGGTGGACTCCAATCAAGTTGTAGAAACATCTCAAGGATGATAAATGGAAACAGGATGCACCTGAGCTAAGTTTAGAGTCTCATAGCAAAGGGTCTCAATACTTATGTAAATAAGGTATTTCTGTTTTTTATGTTGTATACATTTGCAAACATTTCTAAAAACCTGTTTTCGCTTTGTCATTATGGGGTATTGTGTGTGGATTGATGAAAAAAAAGTATAATTTAATCCATTTTAGAATAAGGCTGTAACATAACAAAATGTGGAAAAAGTAAAGGGGTCAGAATACTTTCTGAATGCACTGTAACTTTAACCCATTGTATAACAGATTCTCCAAAATTGAAATATTCTAGGCATTTATATATAAATTCCAGTCGTACTTCATCAAAAGCCTTTTCAAAGTCAGCTATGAATACCAGGCCAGGTTTCCCAGATTTTTCATAGTGTTCTATTGTTTTCAGTACTTGTCTTATATTATCTCCAATGTATCGTACATATAAAAAACCTGTCTGATTAGGATTAATAATATCCGACAATACCTTTTTAATTATAAAATTATGCATTTTGCTAGGATTTTTGCATCACAACACTGAAGTGTAAGGGGCCAGATACTCAACAAGAATCACACATTCTTGTTGAGTATCTGGTAAACTACCATTTTTATAGGAGTGGTTAAAACATGCTAATAAAGTTCCTCTGAGTACATCAAAAAAGGTTTGGTATATCTCAACTGATATGTCATCCAGCCCAGGACTTTTCTCGGACTTAAAGGCTTTAATTGCATCAAGAAGTTCCTCCTCTGTAATTTGGCCTTCACATGAGTGTTTCTGTACAGCTGTTGATTTTACATTATTAATAGAAAAGAAATCCATACAATTAACTTCTGTTAATGGAGATGGAGGAGACTGAAACGTATACATATGCTTAAAGTACTTTGCTTCCTCTTTCAAAATAAATTGTGTGATTCCGTGATTCCGAAGTTTCAGTAAATTCATTTTGTTAGCATTTCTATGTTGAAGATTAAAATGTGAGTTTTTGCTTGTAAGCAATAATCAGTAGCATATAGTTATTGTCACGATCGTTCATGAACGAGAAGGACCAAGGCGCAGCGTGATATGTATTCATATTTATTTCACGAATAAACGCACAACCAAAACAACAAATGAAACGTGACGTCCAAGGTAGACAAATAACATACCTCACACGGAACAAGATCCCACACCCCACTAGTGCCAACAGGCTACCTAAGTATGGTCCCCAATCAGAGACAACGAGCTACAGCTGCCTCTGATTGGGAACCACCCTGGCCAACATAGATCTAAACGATCTAGAAACTAACCTAGACAAACCCAACACAGAAAATACACACCCTGACTCAACCAATACAAGTCCCTAGAGTCAGGGCGTGACAGTACCCCCCCCCCCCCCCAAAGGTGCGGACTCCGACCGCGCCACATAAACCTAACAGGGTAGGGGCCGGGTGGGCATTCCGCCTCGGAGGTGGATCCGGCTCCGGAGTGGAGCCGCTGGCCGGAGCTGGACTGGACCCCGGTGGAGCGGATTGCTCTGGCTCCGGAGTGGAGCCGCTGACCGGAGCTGGACCAGGCACCGGTGGAACAGGCACGGGCCGTGCCGGACTGGACACACGCACCACTGGCTTGGTGCGGGGAGCAGGAACGGGCCGGATTGGGCTGACGACGCACACTCCTGGCTTGGTGCGGGGAGCAGGAACGGGCCGGACTGGGCTGACGACGCGCATCACTGGCTTGGTGCGGGGAGCAGGAACGGGCCGGACTGGGCTGACGACGCGCACCACTGGCTTGGTGCGGGGAGCAGGAACGGGCCGTACCGGACTGGCGACGCGCACCACTGGCCTGGTGCGGGGAGCAGGAACAGGCCGGGCCGGGCTGGCGACGCGCACCACAGGCTTGGTGCGAGGGACAGAAACAGGTCGGACCGGGCTGGCGATGCGCACCACTGGCTTGGTGCACGGGGCAGGAACAGGCCGGGCCGGGCTGGCGACGCGCACCACTGGCTTGATGCGAGGAGCAGGAACGGGCCGAACCATACTGGGAACACCCACCACTGACTTAGTGCGGGAATCAGGAACGGGCCGGACCGGACTGGCGACACGCACCACTTGATTGGTGCGAGGAGTGGGACTAGGTTCCTTCATTAACCCCCGCTCCTTCTGCTGCCTAACCAGCTCCTCTCGCCGTGCCTCTACACTTTCCTTCTGCTCCCTCTGAACCAACGACCCCCTTAATCTGGCGGCCTCCTCTGCTAAACGGCTGAACCGCTCTATTGCGGCCTCCTGCTGCCTCATCGTCCACGGTGTGAGCTCCCCCCTAAAAAATTTTTGGGCTTGTCTCTCCCCCGTGATCATGGCCTCCATCCCTCTTGCCAGACTCTCGCTCATCTCCTCCCAAGTCCATCCTCTCTCCTCGTCACGCTGCTTGATCTAGGATTGGTGGGATCTTCTGTCACGATCGTTCATGAACGAGAAGGACCAAGGCGCAGCGTGATATGTATTCATATTTATTTCACGAATAAACGCACAACCAAAACAACAAACGAAACGTGACGTCCAAGGTAGACAAATAACATACCTCACACGGAACAAGATCCCACACCCCACTAGTGCCAACAGGCTACCTAAGTATGGTCCCCAATCAGAGACAACGAGCTACAGCTGCCTCTGATTGGGAACCACCCTGGCCAACATAGATCTAAACGATCTAGAAACTAACCTAGACAAACCCAACACAGAAAATACACACCCTGACTCAACCAATACAAGTCCCTAGAGTCAGGGCGTGACAGTTATGGTCAGATTTGCCAAATGGAGGGCGAGGAAGAGCCTTGTATGCATTTCTGTGTGTGGAGTACAGGTGATCTAGTTGCACAGGTGACCTGCTGGTAAAAATGAGGTAAAATGGATTTCAGTTTCCCTGCATTGAAGTCACCGGCCAAGAGAATCGCTGCCTCTGGGTGTGCATTTTCTTGTTTGTATATGGCCCTATACAGCTTGTTGAGTGTGGTTTTAGTGCCAGCATCGGTTTGTGGTGCTAATAGACAGCTATGAAAAATATATATGAAAACAATTTTGGTAAATAGTATGGTCTACAGTTTATCATGAGGTATTCTAACTCAGGCGAGCAAAAACTTGAGACTTCCTTAACATTAGAGGTCGCGCACCAGCTGTTGTTAACAAAGACACACGCCCCGACCCACTCATCTTACCCGAGGCTACTGACCGGTCTTGATGATCCTTGGAAAAGCCAGTGAGATGTACATTGAGTATATAAAACATTAAGAACACCTGCCCTTTCCATGACATAGACTGACCAGGTAAATCCAGGAGAAAGCTTTGATCCCTTATTGATGTCACTTGTTAAATCCACTTCAATCAGTTTAGATGAAGGGGAGGAAACAGGTTAAAGATGGATTTTTACGCCATGAGACAACTGAGACATGGATAGTGTATGTGTGGCATTCAGAGGTTGAATGGGCAGGACAAAATATTTAAGTGCCTTTGAATGGGGTATGGTAGTAGGTGCCAGGCACACCGGTTTGTGTCAAGAACACTGCTTGGTTTTTCACACTCAACAGTTTCCCGTGTGTATGAAGAATCGTTCACCACCCAAAGGACATCCAGCCAACTTGACACAACTGTGGGAAGCATTGGAGTCAACATGGCCCAGCATCCATGTGGAACGCTTTTGACACCATGTATAGTCCATGCGCCAACGAATTGAGGCTGTTCTGAGGGAAAAGGGAGGGGAGGGGGGGGGGGGGGTGTAACTCAATATTAGGAAGGTGTTCCTAATGTTTGGTATACTCAGTCTTTCGAGTCACGGGCATTAGGACCTGGTCCGGAGTAAGCAGGACGTTCAGGGCGGCCGACTTGTTGCAGTAGAAATTGTCATCCAAATCAAGGTTAGTGATCGCTGTTCTGATCTCCAGAAGCGGTTTTCAGTCATAGGAAATGATGGTGGAGACATTATGCACAAAAAAAGGTCAGCATAAACAAACACAGAATATTGGTCAGGAGTCCGTAAAAGGGCTGCTATCCACTGCAGTGCAATCTTAGATTAAAGATGTGTGTGTGTGTGTGTGTGTGTGTGTGTATCTGTGACTGCATGTGAGTACTGTGTATGTGTTTGTGTGTGAGCACTGTGTGTGTTTGTGACTAAAAGCCCTCTTCACTGATTACTGGACCAGAGGCCAATGGTCTGTTGTGATAGAATATGTACAGTGGGGAAAAAAAGTATTTAGTCAGCCACCAATTGTGCAAGTTCTCCCACTTAAAAAGATGAGAGAGACCTGTAATTTTCATCATAGGTACACGTCAACTATGACAGACAAAATTAGATTTTCTTTACCAGAAAATCACATTGTAGGATTTTTTATGAATTTATTTGCAAGTTATGGTGGAAAATAAGTATTTGGTCAATAACAAAAGTTTCTCAATACTTTGTTATATACCCTTTGTTGGCAATGACACAGGTCAAACGTTTTCTGTAAGTCTTCACAAGGTTTTCACACACTGTTGCTGGTATTTTGGCCCATTCCTCCATGCA
The DNA here is from genome assembly GCF_964263955.1 of Coregonus lavaretus. Taxonomy (NCBI): domain Eukaryota; kingdom Metazoa; phylum Chordata; class Actinopteri; order Salmoniformes; family Salmonidae; genus Coregonus; species Coregonus lavaretus. The sequence continues at coordinate 12,931 of NW_028158175.1, read as the reverse complement.
GATCTCCTCTAGAGCAGTGATGTTTTGGGGCTGTCGCTGGGCAACACGGACTTTCAACTCCCTCCAAAGATTTTCTATGGGGTTGAGATCTGGAGACTGGCTAGGCCACTCCAGGAACTTGAAATGCTTCTTACGAAGCCACTCCTTCGTTGCCCGGGCGGTGTGTTTGGGATCATTGTCATGCTGAAAGACCCAGCCACGTTTCATCTTCAATGCCCTTGCTGATGGAAGGAGGTTTTCACTCAAAATCTCAAGATACATGGCCCCATTCATTCTTTCCTTTACACGGATCAGTCGTCCTGGTCCCTTTGCAGAAAAACAGCCCCAAAGCATGATGTTTCCACCCCCATGCTTCACAGTAGGTATGGTGTTCTTTGGATGCAACTCAGCATTCTTTGTCCTCCAAACACGACGAGTTGAGTTTTTACCAAAAAGTTCTATTTTGGTTTCATCTGACCATATGACATTCTCCCAATCCTCTTCTAGATCATCCAAATGCACTCTAGCAAACTTCAGACGGGCCTGGACATGTACTGGCTTAAGCAGGGGGACACGTCTGGCACTGCAGGATTTGAGTCCCTGGCGGCGTAGTGTGTTACTAATGGTAGGCTTTGTTACTTTGGTCCCAGCTCTCTGCAGGTCATTCACTAGGTCCCCCCGTGTGGTTCTGGGATTTTTGCTCACCGTTCTTGTGATCATTTTCACCCCACGGGGTGAGATCTTGCGTGGAGCCCCAGATCGAGGGAGATTATCAGTGGTCTTGTATGGATTCAATTTCCTAATAATTGCTCCCACAGTTGATTTCTTCAAACCAAGCTGCTTACCTATTGCAGATTCAGTCTTCCCAGCCTGGTGCAGGTCTACAATTTTGTTTCTGGTGTCCTTTGACAGCTCTTTGGTCTTGGCCATAGTGGAGTTTGGAGTGTGACTGTTTGAGGTTGTAGACAGGTGTCTTTTATACTGATAACAAGTTCAAACAGGTGCCATTAATACAGGTAACGAGTGGAGGACAGAGGAGCCTCTTAAATAATAAGTTACAGGTCTGTGAGAGCCAGAAATCTTGCTTGTTTGTAGGTGACCAAATACTTATTTTCCACCATAATTTGCAAAGGAATTCATAAAAAATCCTACAATGTGATTTTCTGGATTTTTTTTTCTCAATTTGTCTGTCATAGTTGACGTGTACCTATGATGAAAATTACAGGCCTCTCTCATCTTTTTAATTGGGAGAACTTGCACAATTGGTGGCTGACTAAATACTTTTTTCCCCCACTGTATATTGGAGACCTTGTTGAATGTGGGCCTTCAGGCCAGTGCCTGGGGAATTGTGTGCTATTGGCTGACCTGCCAGCTCTGTACAGATGCAGGATCTTAATCTTAGCCAGCTTGCAAGAAAATAATCCTGCAGCAACAGGAAATTTGAATTATTATGTGGGTTATAATTAATGTAAAAAAATAAAATAATAATTTGTTAGTGTAAATCAAGTCGGAAATGTCAAACCTTTTAGTTTTTTTAAACCTTGAATACACTACAAGTTCTCAGCAACTAAAGAGTGATCAAATTAAGATGCTAGGGGAATATCAATCATACAAGGCATAGACTCATCAACTCATCAACTCATCCTTGACCGTCTTCCCTTCCGTCTTCAAGAGAGCGAGAGTTGCACCCCTCCTCAAAAAACCTACACTCGATCCCTCCGATGTCAACAACTACAGACCAGTATCCCTTCTTTCTTTTCTCTCCAAAACTCTTGAGCGTGCCGTCTCTAGCCAACTCTCCTGCTATCTCTCTCAGAATGACCTTCTTGATCCAAACCAGTCATGTTTCAAGACTGGTCATTCAACTGAGACTGCTCTTCTCTGTGTCACGGAGGCTCTCCGCACTGCTAAAGGTAACTCTCTCTCCTCTGCTCTTATACAACTAGACCTATCCGCTGCGTTTGATACTGTGAACCATCAGATCCTCCTCTCCACCCTCTCCGATTTGGGCATCTCCGGCGCTGCTCATTCTTGGATTGCGTCCTACCTGACAGGTCGCTCCTACCAGGTGGCGTGGCGAGAATCTGTCTCCGCACCACGTGCTCTCACCACTGGTGTCTCCCAGGGCTCAGTTCTAGGTCCTCTCCTATTCTCTCTATACACCAAGTCACTTGGCTCTGTCATATCCTCACATGGTCTCTCCTATCATTGCTATGCAGATGACACACAATTAATTTTCTGCATGTCTGGCAGACATATCAGTGTGGATGTCGGATCACCACCTCAAGCTGAACCTCGGCAAGATGGAGCTGCTCTTCCTCCTGGGGAAGGACTGCCCACTCCATGATCTCGCCATCACGGTTGACAACTCCATTGTGTCCTCCTCCCAGAGTGCAAAGAACCTTGGCGTGACCCTGGACAACACCCTGTCGTTCTCCACTAACATCAAAGCGGTGACCCGATCCTGCAGGTTCATGCTCTACAAAATTCGTAGAGTACGACCCTACCTTACACAGAAGGAAGCACAGGTCCTAATCCAGGCACTTGTCATCTCCCGTCTGGATTACTGCAACTCGCTGTTGGCTGGGCTCCCTGCCTGTGCCATTAAACCCCTACAACTTATCCAGAACGCTGCAGCCCGTCTGGTGTTCAACCTTCCCAAGTTCTCTCATGTCACCCCGCTCCTCCGCACACTCCACTGGCTTCCAGTTGAGGCTCGCATCTACTACAAGACCATGGTGCTTGCCTACGGAGCTGTGAGGGGAACGGCACCTCCTTACCTTCAGGCTCTGATCAGACCCTACACCCAAACGAGGGCACTACGTTCATCCACCTCTGGCCTGCTAGCTCCCCTACCTCTATGGAAGCATAGTTCCCGCTCAACCCAGTCAAAGCTATTCGCTGCTCTGGCACCCCAATGGTGGAACAAGCTCCCCCACGACGCCAGGACAGCGGAGTCACTGACCACCTTCCGGAGACACTTGAAACCCTACCCCTTTAAGGAATACCTGGAATAGGTTATGTTATCTGTCTTTCATCTGAGGACATACACATCCCTCTGAACCTTTCGATTAAATCTCAGGGTCCATGGAAGCACACACTCGTGTTGTTATTTCATTACACTTGCCAAGCATACTGGCCAATGATTCTGTCCGTACAAACCTGGTTATCTGATGTCAGAGAATTCAGGATCTCAGAGAAAAAGAGAGAGAGAAAGCACCATTATATGGTATGCTGTAAGTATCTAATTATCCTAGTTGTCCTGCAATGCCCCATTCCCACACAGGAGATCAACCTCTTGGTTGTCAGAAAATAGCCAATGTAGTCAATAATATAGAGGCAGACGGTCACATAAGTCACGGGGATCAGCCTTAGGTGTGGCTTGGCGCTCGACCGCATCCCGATGTGCTGTCACAAGCCTCTTGGTCTTTGGCACATCCCTCAGTGTTGTGATTAGCTAAATTGCCCATAACTCACAAACACTTGTTTATAAGGGCTGACAGATGACACAGTCATTTAGCGGAATGAATGACCTGCCTGCTTCTGTTGTGAGCAGCGTGTCCGTGGGACGGGCCGCCTGCCTGCCCTGCGCCAGCCGAGCCCAGACCATCTGTGAATCACCCAGCAGGAGAGACCAGAGTGGACCCCTGAGGGACAGAGGGAATGAGAGAGAGGGGGAGGCAGAGAGAGAGAGAGAGCGAGAGAGAGAGAGAAAGGGAGGGAGGGAGGGATGGGTAGGCAGAGTGAGAGAGGGGGACTGAGAGAGACCTGGAGAGAGACCTGGAGAGAGACCTGGAGAGAGCGAGAGAGAGACCCAGAGACCCAGAGACAGAGACAGAAACTAGGGGTGTAGGGGTCAGAGATTGAGGTGGGGTTAGTAATTCAATTAAATTCAGTGGGAGTTTTTTAAAGACTTACAGTAGCTTACATTTTGTGTGACTGTGTTTTATCAGTTATTCTGAATGGAGCCTGTTGTTCCTCCAACATGCTGCTATGATTCATCGTCGCCAAGAGCCAAGAATGGACTTTGTCACAGTAATTAATGTAGCTCTCTGGACGGCAGTTGAAATTAGTCTTGTCTTGAAGGCCTAATTAAAAGGAAATTGTCAAACATATTTTGGGTCAAGTTTCCGAACCTGTAGCCATTCAGGAAAGCTTTTCAGGCATGACTGTGTCATTAGAGAGCTCTTTCAGACTGACACAATTTAGGTTACAAAGGCCTTTTTTTTTTGCTATTGAGATTATAATTTGTTTTATTTAATAAGGCCTTATTCATTTGACAGCTTGTTTAGTAGTCTTATTAGTCAGCTACTTGACCCATTTTTGCCCAATGCACAATCCTGATGTCGCCGGATCACAATGTATTATTCTCCCAGCAGTCCTGAATGTCCCTCATCTCCATGCTTGTTGACCGCTGTATCAACAGCAGCTCTGTCCTCATAAAGTGAGGCAATGGCCTTTGTCACGGGCGCAGGACGGCTCTAATGGGCCCCTCCTCAGACAGACAGACAGCAACACTCACAGAATCAGGTTCTGAACAATTAACCGTGAGCTATGGGGCTTAGCTACCGACTCCATTGTAAGCGATCTAAACCCGTAAGACTGTGACAAACCATTAACAGACTGCCAAGGCTTCTTTAAATTGCCTCAACAGTTTACATTGAGCTAGAGTGACTGAGTGTGTGGTGTGTGAGTTTGTGCGTGCGCTCGTGCATGTGTACTGTGCACACAGGTGTGTATGTGTTATCGGAACACTTCGCCCACTCCATCCTTACATTAACACAGAGTTTTCAGTGCTGTTGAGTTGCTGAATTAGTACTGCCTACATTGTTATTGAGTAATTTTCAGATAATGGCCAATTTCAGTGTTTTTAGGGAAATCTATCTAATCATTAAAATAACAGAGGTGCTCGCTCACATATCCCTCTGTAAATACTGTAGATTGTTAGTGAACATGGATACACAAGTATTATCATGCAATGGTGTGTGAAATTGATGTGTTTTCAATATACTACTAGGAATTTGTCTTTTGAATAATTTTGATTGTTTTCATTTGTACATGATGTTACCCTTATCTTGGTTGTATCTATGCTTTATCAACTGATTTATTTCAATGATAACGAGTAAGCACTTATGAATGTGTTATAAAACTGCAATAGAGGAAATTGCCTACAACCTGAATGAACAGTCTATACAGCCCCTTCAACCGCTGTATAGACTTTGGCATTTAAACTGTAATTACTACTACACATGATGCGCTTTTTATGTGTGCATTATAACTCATTTGATTAAATGAAGCTTGGTTCACAATATGAGTGGGCCCAGCTCTCTATATCACAACCAACTTGTAGTGCAGTACTGGCTATAGTTCACATTTCTAGATTAATGTTTGGTGGATGTTCCACCTTAAAGGCATATCCTGGCGTGACCATACGTTGGCGTTTGCTACCATTAAACATTAAAAGCCAACCACAGGATTGGGAGCACGAGATCACAGGAATACTCAGAATCTGCCAACCATCGAAACCCCATGCGTTTCATTTCCTATTGCATAAGACCCGTCTATGCAAATTCATCGCTGCGGTGTTCCACCAATCTTCATTAAGCTGTCACCCATGGTTGATATTAAATGTTTAACACAATGGTGGATGTTTGGTGAACAAGCAACAGGATTCAATTAGGATAGTAGAATCTTTGGGCAAAGAAATGAACGTCTTGTCTTGTTACTATTATGTGAGGCCTCAGCTTTACATGGTAGTAGTGTCACTTAGGCTGTGTTTACACAGGCAGCCCAAATCTGATCTTTTGCCCATAATTGGGCAAAAGACCAGAGTTGGACTGCCTGTGTAAACGCAGCCATATTGTGATATGTAATGGTGGATTCGAAGACACCTTGTCTGTGAAATTGTTGTTCAGTGGATCGTGTTGCACCTGTTTCTGTCCCTCTCTGTGATTAGTCTGTGACTAGGCTGAGCAGGGAACATAACTCATCTCGTAGCCAAGGTTGTAAATATTACCCCTTAATTCATGACAGTTCAGTCTGATCATGTCTGGTTCTAGACACACACAAGGATGGGAGCGGGAACACACACACACACACACACAGATGGATTTTCATATGAGAATTGAAGCTGCCTGGGGCTTTAGTATCAACTTAAAAACACCCAAAACATCTGTAAAACATTACCCCTGATTATTTGCTCCTCCTGCGCAACCTACAATATGCGCATAAGTGATGTTTGTACATGAACCTTATGGAAATGAAAGAGCTGATAAGGTCTCCTCTCTAATGAAGTTGTGAGGCCACCGACGCACAGACACACACACAGACATGTACACACACACACACACACACACGCACGCGCACAGACATGCACGCATGGGAGCAGGAACACACGCACACACACACACTCACACACACACACACACACACACAGACACACACAGCTCGCAGGCTCAGTTGTGTGTTCACATCTGCAGTTCCCAGCTGCTCTACTGTGTTCAGAGCTTCCAGGTGCATTGTTCTGGGCCTGGTCTGTTCTGGTCTGTGGGTGGTGCCTCCCTCTCCATGGACTGACTGACTGATACAGACAGCATAGCGTGAAGGAAGCAGAGCAGACGTTAAGCAACACACCTTGTTACTGTAAGTAATGACCAGGTCTTCAGCCATCTCTCCCCATAGCTGTGTCTGACTTCCTTTTGCTGGGGAAGCAGAGGAGAATGTAATGAAATGTACTTTAGCTGGACTTTAGTTGTTGCTGGATCGTTTTTACTCTAGAATTGAGCTGAATTGTTGCAGGGAATTTTTTCAATGATTCGGCACTTTGTTATTTTTGGACATTCCACAATGTGTTGTTCTGGCACCATGAAAACATTTCTTGAACTAGTGTTGTTATAGGAAAAGAGCTTGATGGTTCACTTCCACGTCGGCACACCACCATCACTGCACCCCTGACACGTTATTGAACCTTTGGTTACCTCTGTGAAATATCAAGCTCTTAAATGGAACCAGTGCCAAATCGTATAACATGTGCACAACCAAAACAAAGTCCTAGGCTTACTACCAAGGCACACAATATTGACATATGGAATTATGGAAATGTCTCAACCACTATGCAGTCTCCAGCAGATCTAGATTAATGCAGACCTGGGTTCAAATACTATTTGAAGTTTTTCAAAATACTTTGAGCGTTTGCTATAGCCCGCCTGTGGTGCCAGATGGCCAGGGTTTGCCGTTTTGTGACTATTCTATTGGTCCAGTACTGTCAGCTCATCAAGCACGGATAACGTAATTTGAAATTATTTCAAATAGTATTTGAACCCAGGTCTGGTATGTGTTGTTGTAATGTTGCCACATCGCTCGTTTCAACTCAGCGATCGTTTGTGTGAAAGGAAATGTAGAGCTTTGGTTTGTAGGAGAAGTTCTGCTCCATTTACCAGCTCTCTTTGATGACTTCAGCAGCACTAATTATACAGGCGCCCGCCCGCCGCCGTCACTACAGACCCAATCTCTAAGTGCATCACCCCCCAACCTTTTACTCTGATATCTCAATGCATCACTACGGAGTCGCTTACCAGCCTCCACAATGTCTCACTAGAATACTGCTGTACCTAACCTATGCTTTATGATGGTGTTTTATGGAAATGGCTCATGGGAATGTATATAAAGTGAAGTTCACAGCTCACAGTAATATGTAACATAAGTTTGGGTCTCCGTAGATTGCTTTGTTGTCTGATGTGACATCTCGGTAAGGCAAATAAAGCCTTCAAGCATGAAGCCAATGTTTTTCTGTAAAGGAATGTGTACTACTTGTCTGTAGTAACAGATTATATTGGAGCCTCAATGCATCGGAAAATATAACTGTTTAACTTTTACACTAGTGTACATTGGACTGGCTAATATTATAAGATTAACAGTTATATGTTTAATCTTCATAGTCATAAATGTGCATTTCTTTACATATTAGATTTTAGTCATTTAGCAGATGCTCTTATCCTGAGCACTTACAGATAGTGCATTCATCTTCAGGTAGCTAGGTAAGACAACCACATATCACAGTCATAGTAAGTCAACTTTTCTTCAACAAAGCAGCTATTAGCAAAGTCAGTGCTAGTTAAAAAAGACGTGCAAATGTTAGTGCAAGAAAGGTTAGGGTGTTTGTTTATTATAGACTTTTTGCCATAGTTCTACCCAGCCACAGTCTCTCTCTGCTGGGCTTGATAATTTGCATGCAGACGATGAGACACAAGGGGAGTTTTAGTTAGTCGAGGGCTGGAATAAGGTTCTGCTCCATTTACCTTTCTGAAACATTCCCCTCAGAATGGGACTCTCTCTCTCTCTCTCTCTCTCTCTCTCTCTCTCTCTCTCTCTCTCTCTCTCTCTCTCTCCTCATTCAACTGTGACGTTTTGTCATTCCACTTCATTCCAAAATGGCTTGACGGAGCTTTACCACCTCAATGCTGTCCGCCCACCCCATCCTGGTCATTTCACAGCTACATTTCTCCACCTTATTCACTGTTGTCTTCAGCCATGTCTCAAGTAGCGAGGGAACTTCTCTACTCCCACTGTGTCTTCATAGAAGACCTCAACCGACCCATTTGATTACCGTCTCTAAATGGCCGTCACTATCTGGCCAAGTTGCAGTCGAAAGCAAAGCCTACTTCTACATTTTATCTTCTTAAAATCTGATTTGAAACCTAACTTTAACCACACTGCTAGATTTATGCTTAACCCTAACTTTAAATGAAGACGTTAAAGCAATTGTTTGTTTACATAAATTTGTACAATCTAGCCAATTTTGACTTCGCAGTTTGGCAATCTAGTGAGAACCTCTCTAAACGCCTGCTCTTTGTCTCTCTTCCCACCTGGCCATCTCACACCACCTCAGCCATGCCAGCCCCAGCCATGTCCCTAGCAACCCCACACGCCCCCTATGACACTCTGAACCGAGTGCCCCTCAGGTTGGTTCATGGCTATTGGATTATAGGCCTCCAGCCTATGTGTGTTAAATTAGGATTAAGGTTAGGATTAGGGCAAGGAAATCTGATCCTGGAACTGTGCTGAATGGCACTTCACCCCTCGGCACATGGTGGTGTCAGAATAACCTGACCCTCATATACTACGGTCTCTCTGACTGCAGTGCTACAGTACCTCACACCCACCCACAGCTGCAGGCCACCTGACGTGACTCACATAAACTCACACATTCTGGATCACAGACTCTCGAACGCACGCATGACACAAGCACACATGACCCACACACACACACACTCCCGCTCACACTCTGACAGCTTAGCCCCGGGTCTCCTTTCTCAGTACAAGATCATTCATAACAGCTCAGGTTATTCTGAGAACAACCTAATCAGAGAACGAAAGAGAGAGTAATAATAAGTTCTGTTATATTTAATCTAACTGCAATAGTTACTCTACCTCTCATAGGTATCGTTTCTTACTCGTTGGTGCTGCTCGACCTCCGCCTACTTCTTCTTGGCCTCCTTGGATGGCAGTAAATGAGTCACAGGAAGGGGAGTGATGCAGAACAACAACGTTGGGCACCCGCGGCAGTCAGGTTCTCGAGCTCCCAGTAGAACCTCTGTCAACGGCTGCAGTGTTTTTCCACAAATTACAAGGCCCTGTGCTGCTCCCCTCATTTCCACCCCCTCTCCCACCACCCTTCCTTGGCTTGGTACCGGCGCTCCCTCGAATTCCTAGCATCTGGTCAGTTCTAGGAAACGCCTACGACCGTCCAGTGGAAGGAAATGGGAGACTCTTGATTGTACTGAGCCCTGTGAATAATGTGTCACTCATAGAGAAGTTGTTGCTGAGTAGCGGGGGAGTCTCGGTCTTGGTTGTCAATAGAGACCTTCTAGGGATTCTGGGGGAGCGTAGTAGTTTCTGTTTTGCTTTGACTCCCCGCTCTTTGTAGCTTTCTATCTCATTCCTGTCTCTTCTCAGTGAGGATTCAGGGATATTTGTAGGATATTTCTCCACAGTCAGATAAACAGGTGAATAAACAGAAAAGGGCAGGTATTCAAGTATTTACGGAACACTCAGAAGTCTCTGGAAATCAAAGAAAATACACAGCAATTTACCATGTAATTTTACATTTGCCTGTGAATATAGCTATAATTTGGTCCTTTTTCCAATAACAATAAACATGTTGGCAATGGCATTAAAGTCAGATCTATTCTCGAGAAGTAATGTCTCCTCTCACAATGAAGTTGATGACTAAGGAGAGCATTGCTATTAAGAGTCATCTGGGTTGTTTCGAGGATACTGTGATCACTTTGCACCATGGGAGAACCATCTACAGTGCATTCGGAAAGTATTGAGACCCCTTGACTTTTTCCACATTTTGTTATGTTACAGCCTTATTCTAAAATTGATTAAGTTGTTTTTTTCCTTATCAATCTACACACAATACCCCATAATGACAAATAAAAAACAGTTTTTTAGACATTTTAGCAAATGTATTACAAATAAAAAATAAATATCACATTTACATAAGTACTCAGACCCTTTACTCAGTACTTTGTTGAAGCACCTTTGACAGCGATTACAGCCTCGAGTCTTCTTAGGTATGACGCTACAAGCTTGGCACACCTGTATTTGGGGAGTTTCTCCCATTCTTCTCTGCAGATCTTCTCAAGCTCTGTCAGGTTGGATGGGGAGTGTCGCTGCACAGCTATTTTCAGGTCTCTCCGGAGATGTTTGATCGGGGTCAAGTACGGGCTCTGGCTGGGCCACTCAAGGACATTCAGAGACTTGTCCCAAAGCCACTCCTGCGTTGTCTTGGCTTTGTGCTTAGGGTCGTTGTCCTGTTGGAAGGTGAACCTTCGCCCCAGTCTGAGGTCCTGTGCGCTCTGGAGCAGGTTTTCATCAAGGATCTCTCTGTACTTTGCTCCATTCATCTTTCCCTCGATCCTGACTAGTCTCCCAGCCGCTGAAGAACATCCCCACAGCATGATGCTGCCACAACCATGCTTCACCGTAGGGATAGTGCCAGGTTTCCTCCAGACGTGACGCTTGGCATTCAGGCCAAAGAGTTCAATCTTGGTTTCATCAGACCAGAGAATTTAGGTGCCTTTTGGTAAACTCCAAGCGGGCTGTCATGTGCCTTTTACTGAGGAGTGGCTTCCGTCTGGCCACTCTACCATAAAGGCCCGATTGGTGGAGTGCTGCAGAGATGGTTGTCCTTCTGGAAGGTTCTCCCATCTCCACAGAGGAACTCTTGAGCTCTGTCAGAGTGACCATCGGGTTCTTGGTCACATCCCTGACCAAGGCCCTTTTCCCCCGAATGCTCAGTTTGGCCGGGCGGCCAGATCTAGGAAGAGTCTTGGTGGTTCCAAACTTTTTCCATTTAAGAATGATGGAGGCCACTGTGTTCTTGGGGACCTTCAATGCTGCAGAAATGTTTTGGTACCCTTCCCCAAATATGTGCCTCGACACAATCCTGTCTCGGAGCTCTACAGACAATTCCTTCGACCTCATGGCTTGGTTTTTGATCTGACATGCACTGCCAACTGTGGGACCTTATATAGACAGGTGTGTGCCTTTCCAAATCATGTCCAATCAATTGAATTTACCACAGGTGGACTCCAATCAAGTTGTAGAAACATCTCAAGGATGATAAATGGAAACAGGATGCACCTGAGCTTAATTTTGAGTCTCATAGCAAAGGGTCTGAATACCTATGTAAAGAAGGTATTTCTGTTTTTTATTTTTTATACATTTGCACAAATTTCTAAAAACCTGTTTTCACTTTATCATTATGGGGTATTGTTTGTAGATAAATGAGGAAAACAAATAATTTAATCCATTTTAGAATAAGGCTGTAACGTAACAAAATGTGGAAAAAGGGAAGGGGTCTGAATACTTTCCGAATGCACTGTATCCTCTCTGTTCACTTCATATCCCACAGATGGCTCACGGCACAGTGCATGGCAACTTCAGTCTGTCTGTGTGGTCCACTTCCAGCATCTTCCAGCCTCACAGTATGGCTGTTTTTCAAATGCTCCTGGTCAGACCCAAACCCAGACTGCGTTGTGTTATGGCCGTGTCTCTCTCTGCTCACACCTCACATTTCAGAGTTCAGACTGTGGTGTTTCCATATGACCATCCTTCCCTTCGCCCCCTCTCTCCAGCGCTGTCATCCTGGAAGCTGCAGAGATGGATCAGGGCGTGTGTGCGCGCCAATTTTTTTGTGTGTTAGTTTGTGTGTGTTCGAGTGTGTGTGCATTCTCACATTGATGTGTGTGTGTGTGCGTGCATTCCAATGTGTGCATGTACGCGCCTGTGTGTGTGAATCAGGGTGGGGAACCTTTGCATCACAGGGAGAAAAAACACCATCCTTCCATCCCTCTCTCCGTTGATTTCTCCATGATGAAACAGCTGGCTTCATATCAGCCCTGTCCTCAGACTCACCCCAGAGACCCTATCAGTGTTGAGGCAGAACTGGTACGTCCACATTCACCCACACTCTTCCTTTGCTATGATGGAATGAAATACAGAGTAGAGTATTTGGATGAAAGTTGGACCTTATTTGCATACCCACCCACGTAAGCAGACTTGAACCATTGAAGGCTCCCTTATAAAACTTGGACATTAGTCCAGGGTTTCGGCCTAGTTCCAAGTAAGTCTTGAGTCTCAATTGAAGGGCTGCAAGTCCCAAACCCAGCCCCTTATGGCACTAACAATTAGTTAACTGTTAACGTGTCAATCTTGAGTAGTTATTGGTGAAGGTATGCACCACGGCAGTAGACGTGACCACACAAAATGTCAGACTGCTCTCTCTCTCTTTCTCCCCACCCCCCCTCTCTCTCTTGCTTTCTCTCCCTCTCCATCCCTCCGTTTGGTGAGTAACCCTGGAGCTATTAATCTGCAAATCCACAATCGATGTCTGCCTAATCTCTTTTCCACAGATAATTATGTTTTCTTCCACACGTCATAGCCC
>NW_028158176.1:0-20530 GCF_964263955.1 Coregonus lavaretus | reverse complement strand
CTAAATGTTCTGAGTGTTCTAAATGTTCTAATTGTTCTGAGTGTTCTAAATGTTCTGAGTGTTCTAAATGTTCTAATTGTTCTGAGTGTTCTAAATGTTCTGAGTGTTCTCAGTGTTCTAAATGTTCTGAGTGTTCTAAATTTTCTAATTGTTCTGAGTGTTCTAAATGTTCTGAGTGTTCTAAATGTTCTGAGTGTTCTAAATGTTCTAATTGTTCTGAGTGTTCTAAATGTTCTGAGTGTTCTAAATGTTCTAATTGTTCTGAGTGTTCTAAATGTTCTGAGTGTTCTAAATGTTCTGATTGTTCTAAATGTTCTGAGTGTTCTAAATGTTCTAATTGTTCTGAGTGTTCTAGATGTTCTGAGTGTTCTGAGTGTTCTAAATGTTCTGAGTGTTCTAAATTTCTAATTGTTCTGAGTGTTCTAAATGTTCTGAGTGTTCTAAATGTTCTAAATGTTTAGAGTTCTAAATGTTCTGAGTGTTCTAAATGTTCTAATTGTTTCTGAGTGTTCTAAATGTTCTGAGTGTTCTAAATGTTCTAATTGTTCTGAGTGTTCTAGATGTTCTGAGTGTTCTGAGTGTTCTAAATGTTCTGAGTGTTCTAAATGTTCTAAATGTTCTGAGTGTTCTAAATGTTCTGAGTGTTCTAAATTCTAATGTTCTGAGTGTTCTAAATGTTCTGAGTGTTCTAAATGTTCTAATTGTTCTGAGTGTTCTAAATGTTCTGAGTGTTCTAAATGTTCTAATTGTTCTGAGTGTTCTAAATGTTCTGAGTGTTCTAATTGTTCTGAGTGTTCTAAATGTTCTAATTGTTCTGAGTGTTCGAAATGTTCTGAGTGTTCTAAATGTTCTAATTGTTCTGAGTGTTCTAAATGTTCTGAGTGTTCTAAATGTTCTAATTGTTCTGAGTGTTCTAAATGTTCTGAGTGTTCTAAATGTTCTGAGTGTTCTAAATGTTCTAATTGTTTTGAGTGTTCTAAATGTTCTGAGTGTTCTAAATGTTCTGAGTGTTCTAAATGTTCTAATTGTTCTGAGTGTTCTAAATGTTCTGAGTGTTCTAAATGTTCTAATTGTTCTGAGTGTTCTAAATGTTCTGAGTGTTCTAATTGTTCTGAGTGTTCTAAATGTTCTAATTGTTCTGAGTGTTCGAAATGTTCTGAGTGTTCTAAATGTTCTAATTGTTCTGAGTGTTCTAAATGTTCTGAGTGTTCTAAATGTTCTAATTGTTCTGAGTGTTCTAAATGTTCTGAGTGTTCTAAATGTTCTGAGTGTTCTAAATGTTCTAATTGTTTTGAGTGTTCTAAATGTTCTGAGTGTTCTAAATGTTCTGAGTGTTCTAAATGTTCTAATTGTTCTGAGTGTTCTAAATGTTCTGAGTGTTCTAAATGTTCTAATTGTTCTGAGTGTTCTAAATGTTCTGAGTGTTCTAAATGTTCTAATTGTTCTGAGTGTTCTAAATGTTCTGAGTGTTCTGGGTGTTCGAAATGTTCTGAGTGTTCTAAATGTTCTAATTGTTTTGAGTGTTCTAAATGTTCTGAGTGTTCTAAATGTTCTAATTGTTCTGAGTGTTCTAGATGTTCTGAGTGTTCTGAGTGTTCTAAATGTTCTGAGTGTTCTAAATGTTCTAATTATTCTGAGTGTTCTAAATGTTCTGAGTGTTCTAAATGTTCTGAGTGTTCTAAATGTTCTGAGTGTTCTAAATGTTCTAATTGTTCTGAATTTTCTAAATGTTCTGAGTGTTCTAAATGTTCTAATTGTTCTGAGTGTTCTAAATGTTCTGAGTGTTCTAATTGTTCTGAGTGTTCTAAATGTTCTAATTGTTCTGAGTGTTCGAAATGTTCTGAGTGTTCTAAATGTTCTAATTGTTCTGAGTGTTCTAAATGTTCTGAGTGTTCTAAATGTTCTGAGTGTTCGAAATGTTCTGAGTGTTCTAAATGTTCTAATTGTTCTGAGTGTTCTAAATGTTCTGAGTGTTCTAAATGTTCTAATTGTTCTGAGTGTTCTAAATGTTCTGAGTGTTCTAAATGTTCTGAGTGTTCTAAATGTTCTAATTGTTTTGAGTGTTCTAAATGTTCTGAGTGTTCTAAATGTTCTGAGTGTTCTAATTGTTCTGAGTGTTCTAAATGTTCTGAGTGTTCTAAATGTTCTAATTGTTCTGAGTGTTCTAAATGTTCTAAATGTTTAGAGTTCTAAATGTTCTGAGTGTTCTAAATGTTCTGAGTGTTCTAAATGTTCTAATTATTCTGAGTGTTCTAAATGTTCTGAGTGTTCTAAATGTTCTGAGTGTTCTAAATGTTCTGAGTGTTCTAAATGTTCTAATTGTTCTGAGTGTTCTAAATGTTCTGAGTGTTCTAAATGTTCTGAGTGTTCTAAATGTTCTAATTGTTCTGAGTGTTCTAAATGTTCTGAGTGTTCTAAATGTTCTAATTGTTCTGAGTGTTCTGAGTGTTCTAAATGTTCTAATTGTTCTGAGTGTTCTAAATGTTCTGAGTGTTCTAAATGTTCTGAGTGTTCTAAATATTCTAATTGTTCTGAGTGTTCTAAATGTTCTGATTGTTCTAAATGTTCTGAGTGTTCTAAATGTTCTAATTGTTCTGAGTGTTCTAAATGTTCTGAGTGTTCTAAATGTTCTGAGTGTTCTAAATGTTCTAATTGTTCTGAGTGTTCTAAATGTTCTGAGTGTTCTAAATGTTCTAATTGTTCTGAGTGTTCTAAATGTTCTAATTGTTCTGAGTGTTCTAAATGTTCTGAGTTTTCTGAGTGTTCTAAATGTTCTGAGTGTTCTAAATGTTCTGAGTGTTCTGAGTGTTCTAAATGTTCTGAGTGTTCTAAATGTTCTAATTGTTCTGAGTGTTCTAAATGTTCTGAGTGTTCTAAATGTTCTGAGTGTTCTAATTGTTCTGAGTGTTCTAAATGTTCTGAGTGTTCTAAATGTTCTAATTGTTCTGAGTGTTCTAAATGTTCTAAATGTTTAGAGTTCTAAATGTTCTGAGTGTTCTAAATGTTCTGAGTGTTCTAATTGTTCTGAGTGTTCTAAATGTTCTAATTGTTCTGAGTGTTCTAAATGTTCTAATTATTCTGAGTGTTCTAAATGTTCTGAGTGTTCTAAATGTTCTGAGTGTTCTAAATGTTCTGAGTGTTCTAAATGTTCTAATTGTTCTGAGTGTTCTAAATGTTCTGAGTGTTCTAAATGTTCTAATTGTTCTGAGTGTTCTAAATGTTCTGAGTGTTCTAATTGTTCTGAGTGTTCTAAATGTTCTAATTGTTCTGAGTGTTCGAAATGTTCTGAGTGTTCTAAATGTTCTAATTGTTCTGAGTGTTCTAAATGTTCTGAGTGTTCTAAATGTTCTAATTGTTCTGAGTGTTCTAACTGTTCTGAGTGTTCTAAATGTTCTGAGTGTTCTAAATGTTCTAATTGTTTTGAGTGTTCTAAATGTTCTGAGTGTTCTAAATGTTCTGAGTGTTCTAAATGTTCTAATTGTTCTGAGTGTTCTAAATGTTCTGAGTGTTCTAAATGTTCTAATTGTTCTGAGTGTTCTACATGTTCTGAGTGTTCTAATTGTTCTGAGTGTTCTAAATGTTCTAATTGTTCTGAGTGTTCGAAATGTTCTGAGTGTTCTAAATGTTCTAATTGTTCTGAGTGTTCTAAATGTTCTGAGTGTTCTAAATGTTCTAATTGTTCTGAGTGTTCTAAATGTTCTGAGTGTTCTAAATGTTCTGAGTGTTCTAAATGTTCTAATTGTTTTGAGTGTTCTAAATGTTCTGAGTGTTCTAAATGTTCTGAGTGTTCTAAATGTTATAATTGTTCTGAGTGTTCTAAATGTTCTGAGTGTTCTAAATGTTCTAATTGTTCTGAGTGTTCTAAATGTTCTGAGTGTTCTAAATGTTCTAATTGTTCTGAGTGTTCTAAATGTTCTGAGTGTTCTGGGTGTTCGAAATGTTCTGAGTGTTCTAAATGTTCTAATTGTTTTGAGTGTTCTAAATGTTCTGAGTGTTCTAAATGTTCTAATTGTTCTGAGTGTTCTAGATGTTCTGAGTGTTCTGAGTGTTCTAAATGTTCTGAGTGTTCTAAATGTTCTAATTATTCTGAGTGTTCTAAATGTTCTGAGTGTTCTAAATGTTCTGAGTGTTCTAAATGTTCTGAGTGTTCTAAATGTTCTAATTGTTCTGAGTGTTCTAAATGTTCTGAGTGTTCTAAATGTTCTAATTGTTCTGAGTGTTCTAAATGTTCTGAGTGTTCTAATTGTTCTGAGTGTTCTAAATGTTCTAATTGTTCTGAGTGTTCGAAATGTTCTGAGTGTTCTAAATGTTCTAATTGTTCTGAGTGTTCTAAATGTTCTGAGTGTTCTAAATGTTCTGAGTGTTCGAAATGTTCTGAGTGTTCTAAATGTTCTAATTGTTCTGAGTGTTCTAAATGTTCTGAGTGTTCTAAATGTTCTAATTGTTCTGAGTGTTCTAAATGTTCTGAGTGTTCTAAATGTTCTGAGTGTTCTAAATGTTCTAATTGTTTTGAGTGTTCTAAATGTTCTGAGTGTTCTAAATGTTCTGAGTGTTCTAAATGTTCTGAGTGTTCTAAATGTTCTAATTGTTCTGAGTGTTCTAAATGTTCTGAGTGTTCTAAATGTTCTGAGTGTTCTAATTGTTCTGAGTGTTCTAAATGTTCTGAGTGTTCTAAATGTTCTAATTGTTCTGAGTGTTCTAAATGTTCTAAATGTTTAGAGTTCTAAATGTTCTGAGTGTTCTAAATGTTCTGAGTGTTCTAAATGTTCTAATTATTCTGAGTGTTCTAAATGTTCTGAGTGTTCTAAATGTTCTGAGTGTTCTAAATGTTCTGAGTGTTCTAAATGTTCTAATTGTTCTGAGTGTTCTAAATGTTCTGAGTGTTCTAAATGTTCTGAGTGTTCTAAATGTTCTAATTGTTCTGAGTGTTCTAAATGTTCTGAGTGTTCTAAATGTTCTAATTGTTCTGAGTGTTCTAAATGTTCTAAATGTTCTAAATGTTTAGAGTTCTAAATGTTCTGAGTGTTCTAAATGTTCTGAGTGTTCTAAATGTTCTAATTGTTCTGAGTGTTCTAAATGTTCTAATTGTTCTGAGTGTTCTAAATGTTCTGAGTGTTCTAAATGTTCTAATTGTTCTGAGTGTTCGAAATGTTCTGAGTGTTCTAAATGTTCTAATTGTTCTGAGTGTTCTAAATGTTCTGAGTGTTCTAAATGTTCTGAGTGTTCGAAATGTTCTGAGTGTTCTAAATGTTCTAATTGTTCTGAGTGTTCTAAATGTTCTGAGTGTTCTAAATGTTCTAATTGTTCTGAGTGTTCTAAATGTTCTGAGTGTTCTAAATGTTCTGAGTGTTCTAAATGTTCTAATTGTTTTGAGTGTTCTAAATGTTCTGAGTGTTCTAAATGTTCTGAGTGTTCTAAATGTTCTGAGTGTTCTAAATGTTCTAATTGTTCTGAGTGTTCTAAATGTTCTGAGTGTTCTAAATGTTCTGAGTGTTCTAATTGTTCTGAGTGTTCTAAATGTTCTGAGTGTTCTAAATGTTCTAATTGTTCTGAGTGTTCTAAATGTTCTAAATGTTTAGAGTTCTAAATGTTCTGAGTGTTCTAAATGTTCTGAGTGTTCTAAATGTTCTAATTATTCTGAGTGTTCTAAATGTTCTGAGTGTTCTAAATGTTCTGAGTGTTCTAAATGTTCTGAGTGTTCTAAATGTTCTAATTGTTCTGAGTGTTCTAAATGTTCTGAGTGTTCTAAATGTTCTGAGTGTTCTAAATGTTCTAATTGTTCTGAGTGTTCTAAATGTTCTGAGTGTTCTAAATGTTCTAATTGTTCTGAGTGTTCTGCGTGTTCTAAATGTTCTAATTGTTCTGAGTGTTCTAAATGTTCTGAGTGTTCTAAATGTTCTGAGTGTTCTAAATATTCTAATTGTTCTGAGTGTTCTAAATGTTCTGATTGTTCTAAATGTTCTGAGTGTTCTAAATGTTCTAATTGTTCTGAGTGTTCTAAATGTTCTGAGTGTTCTAAATGTTCTGAGTGTTCTAAATGTTCTAATTGTTCTGAGTGTTCTAAATGTTCTGAGTGTTCTAAATGTTCTAATTGTTCTGAGTGTTCTAAATGTTCTAATTGTTCTGAGTGTTCTAAATGTTCTGAGTTTTCTGAGTGTTCTAAATGTTCTGAGTGTTCTAAATGTTCTGAGTGTTCTGAGTGTTCTAAATGTTCTGAGTGTTCTAAATGTTCTAATTGTTCTGAGTGTTCTAAATGTTCTGAGTGTTCTAAATGTTCTAATTGTTCTGAGTGTTCTAAATATTCTGAGTGTTCTAAATATTCTAATTGTTCTGAGTGTTCTAAATGTTCTGAGTGTTCTAAATGTTCTGAGTGTTCTAAATGTTCTAATTGTTCTGAGTGTTCTAAATGTTCTGAGTGTTCTAAATGTTCTAATTGTTCTGAGTGTTCTGAGTGTTCTAAATGTTCTAATTGTTCTGAGTGTGCTAAATGTTCTGAGTGTTCTAAATGTTCTGAGTGTTCTAAATATTCTAATTGTTCTGAGTGTTCTAAATGTTCTGAGTGTTCTAAATGTTCTGAGTGTTCTAAATGTTCTAATTGTTCTGAGTGTTCTAAATGTTCTGAGTGTTCTAAATGTTCTAATTGTTCTGAGTGTTCTAAATGTTCTAAATGTTCTAAATGTTTAGAGTTCTAAATGTTCTGAGTGTTCTAAATGTTCTGAGTGTTCTAAATGTTCTAATTGTTCTGAGTGTTCTAAATGTTCTAATTGTTCTGAGTGTTCTAAATGTTCTGAGTGTTCTAAATGTTCTAATTGTTCTGAGTGTTCGAAATGTTCTGAGTGTTCTAAATGTTCTAATTGTTCTGAGTGTTCTAAATGTTCTGAGTGTTCTAAATGTTCTGAGTGTTCGAAATGTTCTGAGTGTTCTAAATGTTCTAATTGTTCTGAGTGTTCTAAATGTTCTGAGTGTTCTAAATGTTCTAATTGTTCTGAGTGTTCTAAATGTTCTGAGTGTTCTAAATGTTCTGAGTGTTCTAAATGTTCTAATTGTTTTGAGTGTTCTAAATGTTCTGAGTGTTCTAAATGTTCTGAGTGTTCTAAATGTTCTGAGTGTTCTAAATGTTCTAATTGTTCTGAGTGTTCTAAATGTTCTGAGTGTTCTAAATGTTCTGAGTGTTCTAATTGTTCTGAGTGTTCTAAATGTTCTGAGTGTTCTAAATGTTCTAATTGTTCTGAGTGTTCTAAATGTTCTAAATGTTTAGAGTTCTAAATGTTCTGAGTGTTCTAAATGTTCTGAGTGTTCTAAATGTTCTAATTATTCTGAGTGTTCTAAATGTTCTGAGTGTTCTAAATGTTCTGAGTGTTCTAAATGTTCTGAGTGTTCTAAATGTTCTAATTGTTCTGAGTGTTCTAAATGTTCTGAGTGTTCTAAATGTTCTGAGTGTTCTAAATGTTCTAATTGTTCTGAGTGTTCTAAATGTTCTGAGTGTTCTAAATGTTCTAATTGTTCTGAGTGTTCTGCGTGTTCTAAATGTTCTAATTGTTCTGAGTGTTCTAAATGTTCTGAGTGTTCTAAATGTTCTGAGTGTTCTAAATATTCTAATTGTTCTGAGTGTTCTAAATGTTCTGATTGTTCTAAATGTTCTGAGTGTTCTAAATGTTCTAATTGTTCTGAGTGTTCTAAATGTTCTGAGTGTTCTAAATGTTCTGAGTGTTCTAAATGTTCTAATTGTTCTGAGTGTTCTAAATGTTCTGAGTGTTCTAAATGTTCTAATTGTTCTGAGTGTTCTAAATGTTCTAATTGTTCTGAGTGTTCTAAATGTTCTGAGTTTTCTGAGTGTTCTAAATGTTCTGAGTGTTCTAAATGTTCTGAGTGTTCTGAGTGTTCTAAATGTTCTGAGTGTTCTAAATGTTCTAATTGTTCTGAGTGTTCTAAATGTTCTGAGTGTTCTAAATGTTCTGAGTGTTCTAATTGTTCTGAGTGTTCTAAATGTTCTGAGTGTTCTAAATGTTCTAATTGTTCTGAGTGTTCTAAATGTTCTAAATGTTTAGAGTTCTAAATGTTCTGAGTGTTCTAAATGTTCTGAGTGTTCTAATTGTTCTGAGTGTTCTAAATGTTCTAATTGTTCTGAGTGTTCTAAATGTTCTGAGTGTTCTAAATGTTCTAATTGTTCTGAGTGTTCTAAATGTTCTGAGTGTTCTAAATGTTCTAATTGTTCTGAGTGTTCTAAGTGTTCTGAGTGTTCTAAATGTTCTGAGTGTTCTGAGTGTTCTAAATGTTCTGAGTGTTCTAAATGTTCTAATTGTTCTGTGTGTCCTAAATGTTCTGAGTGTTCTAAATGTTCTAATTGTTCTGAGTGTTCTAAATGTTCTGAGTGTTCTAAATGTTCTAATTGTTCTGAGTGTTCTAAATGTTCTAATTGTTCTGAGTGTTCTAAATGTTCTGAGTTTTCTGAGTGTTCTAAATGTTCTGAGTGTTCTAAATGTTCTGAGTGTTCTGAGTGTTCTAAATGTTCTGAGTGTTCTAAATGTTCTAATTGTTCTGAGTGTTCTAAATGTTCTGAGTGTTCTAAATGTTCTGAGTGTTCTGAGTGTTCTAAATGTTCTGAGTGTTCTAAATGTTCTAATTGTTCTGAGTGTTCTAAATGTTCTAAATGTTTAGAGTTCTAAATGTTCTGAGTGTTCTAAATGTTCTGAGTGTTCTAAATGTTCTAATTGTTCTAAATGTTCTGAGTGTTCTAAATGTTCTAATTGTTCTGAGTGTTCTAAATGTTCTAATTGTTCTGAGTGTTCTAAATGTTCTGAGTGTTCTAAATGTTCTAATTGTTCTGAGTGTTCTAAATGTTCTGAGTGTTCTAAATGTTCTAATTGTTCTGAGTGTTCTAAATGTTCTGAGTGTTCTAAATGTTCTGAGTGTTCTGAGTGTTCTAAATGTTCTGAGTGTTCTAAATGTTCTAATTGTTCTGTGTGTTCTAAATGTTCTGAGTGTTCTAAATGTTCTGAGTGTTCTAAATGTTCTGAGTGTTCTAAATGTTCTAATTGTTCTGAGTGTTCTAAATGTTCTGAGTGTTCTAAATGTTCTAATTGTTCTGAGTGTTCTAAATGTTCTGAGTGTTCTGGGTGTTCGAAATGTTCTGAGTGTTCTAAATGTTCTGAGTGTTCTGAGTGTTCTAAATGTTCTGAGTGTTCTAAATGTTCTAATTGTTCTGAGTGTTCTAAATATTCTGAGTGTTCTAAGAATTCTAATTGTTCTGAGTGTTCTAAATGTTCTGAGTGTTCTAAATGTTCTGAGTGTTCTAAATGTTCTAATTGTTCTGAGTGTTCTAAATGTTCTGAGTGTTCTAAATGTTCTAATTGTTCTGAGTGTTCTGAGTGTTCTAAATGTTCTAATTGTTCTGAGTGTGCTAAATGTTCTGAGTGTTCTAAATGTTCTGAGTGTTCTAAATATTCTAATTGTTCTGAGTGTTCTAAATGTTCTGAGTGTTCTAAATGTTCTGAGTGTTCTAAATGTTCTAATTGTTCTGAGTGTTCTAAATGTTCTGAGTGTTCTAAATGTTCTAATTGTTCTGAGTGTTCTAAATGTTCTAAATGTTCTAAATGTTTAGAGTTCTAAATGTTCTGAGTGTTCTAAATGTTCTGAGTGTTCTAAATGTTCTAATTGTTCTGAGTGTTCTAAATGTTCTAATTGTTCTGAGTGTTCTAAATGTTCTGAGTGTTCTAAATGTTCTAATTGTTCTGAGTGTTCTAAATGTTCTGAGTGTTCTAAATGTTCTAATTGTTCTGAGTGTTCTAAATGTTCTGAGTGTTCTAAATGTTCTAATTGTTCTGAGTGTTCTAAATGTTCTGAGTGTTCTAAATGTTCTGAGTGTTCTAAATGTTCTAATTGTTCTGAGTGTTCTAAATGTTCTGAGTGTTCTAAATGTTCTAATTGTTCTGAGTGTTCTAAATGTTCTAATTGTTCTGAGTGTTCTAAATGTTCTGAGTGTTCTAAATGTTCTGAGTGTTCTGAGTGTTCTAAATGTTCTGAGTGTTCTAAATGTTCTAATTGTTCTGAGTGTTCTAAATGTTCTGAGTGTTCTAAATGTTCTGAGTGTTCTAAATGTTCTAATTGTTCTGAGTGTTCTAAATGTTCTGAGTGTTCTAAATGTTCTAATTGTCTGAGTGTTCTAAATGTTCTGAGTGTTCTAAATGTTCTAATTGTTCTGAGTGTTCTAAATGTTCTGAGTGTTCTCAGTGTTCTAAATGTTCTGAGTGTTCTAAATTTTCTAATTGTTCTGAGTGTTCTAAATGTTCTGAGTGTTCTAAATGTTCTGAGTGTTCTAAATGTTCTAATTGTTCTGAGTGTTCTAAATGTTCCGAGTGTTCTAAATGTTCTAAATGTTCTGAGTGTTCTAAATGTTCTGAGTGTTCTAAATGTTCTGAGTGTTCTAAATGTTCTGAGTGTTCTAAATGTTCTAATTGTTCTGAGTGTTCTAGATGTTCTGAGTGTTCTGAGTGTTCTAAATGTTCTGAGTGTTCTAAATGTTCTAATTATTCTGAGTGTTCTAAATGTTCTGAGTGTTCTAAATGTTCTGAGTGTTCTAAATGTTCTGAGTGTTCTAAATGTTCTAATTGTTCTCAGTGTTCTAAATGTTCTGAGTGTTCTAAATGTTCTGAGTGTTCTAAATATTCTAATTGTTCTGAGTGTTCTAAATGTTCTGAGTGTTCTAAATGTTCTAAATGTTCTGAGTGTTCTGAGTGTTCTAAATGTTCTAATTGTTCTGAGTGTTCTAAATGTTCTGAGTGTTCTAAATGTTCTGAGTGTTCTAAATATTCTAATTGTTCTGAGTGTTCTAAATGTTCTGAGTGTTCTTAATGTTCTGAGTGTTCTAAATATTCTAATTGTTCTGAGTGTTCTAAATGTTCTGAGTGTTCTAAATGTTCTGAGTGTTCTAAATGTTCTAATTGTTCTGAGTGTTCTAAATGTTCTGAGTGTTCTAAATGTTCTGAGTGTTCTAAATGTTCTAATTGTTCTGAGTGTTCTAAATGTTCTGAGTGTTCTAAATGTTCTAATTGTTCTGAGTGTTCTAAATGTTCTAATTGTTCTGAGTGTTCTAAATGTTCTGAGTTTTCTGAGTGTTCTAAATGTTCTGAGTGTTCTAAATGTTCTGAGTGTTCTGAGTGTTCTAAATGTTCTGAGTGTTCTAAATGTTCTAATTGTTCTGAGTGTTCTAAATGTTCTGAGTGTTCTAAATGTTCTGAGTGTTCTAATTGTTCTGAGTGTTCTAAATGTTCTGAGTGTTCTAAATGTTCTAATTGTTCTGAGTGTTCTAAATGTTCTAAATGTTTAGAGTTCTAAATGTTCTGAGTGTTCTAAATGTTCTGAGTGTTCTAAATGTTCTAATTATTCTTAGTGTTCTAAATGTTCTGAGTGTTCTAAATGTTCTGAGTGTTCTAAATGTTCTGAGTGTTCTAAATGTTCTAATTGTTCTGAGTGTTCTAAATGTTCTGAGTGTTCTAAATGTTCTGAGTGTTCTAAATGTTCTAATTGTTCTGAGTGTTCTAAATGTTCTGAGTGTTCTAAATGTTCTAATTGTTCTGAGTGTTCTGAGTGTTCTAAATGTTCTAATTGTTCTGAGTGTTCTAAATGTTCTGAGTGTTCTAAATGTTCTGAGTGTTCTAAATATTCTAATTGTTCTGAGTGTTCTAAATGTTCTGAGTGTTCTAAATGTTCTGAGTGTTCTAAATGTTCTAATTGTTCTGAGTGTTCTAAATGTTCTGAGTGTTCTAAATGTTCTGAGTGTTCTAAATGTTCTAATTGTTCTGAGTGTTCTAAATGTTCTGAGTGTTCTAAATGTTCTAATTGTTCTGAGTGTTCTAAATGTTCTAATTGTTCTGAGTGTTCTAAATGTTCTGAGTTTTCTGAGTGTTCTAAATGTTCTGAGTGTTCTAAATGTTCTGAGTGTTCTGAGTGTTCTAAATGTTCTGAGTGTTCTAAATGTTCTAATTGTTCTGAGTGTTCTAAATGTTCTGAGTGTTCTAAATGTTCTGAGTGTTCTAATTGTTCTGAGTGTTCTAAATGTTCTGAGTGTTCTAAATGTTCTAATTGTTCTGAGTGTTCTAAATGTTCTAAATGTTTAGAGTTCTAAATGTTCTGAGTGTTCTAAATGTTCTGAGTGTTCTAATTGTTCTGAGTGTTCTAAATGTTCTAATTGTTCTGAGTGTTCTAAATGTTCTGAGTGTTCTAAATGTTCTAATTGTTCTGAGTGTTCTAAATGTTCTGAGTGTTCTAAATGTTCTAATTGTTCTGAGTGTTCTAAATGTTCTGAGTGTTCTAAATGTTCTGAGTGTTCTGAGTGTTCTAAATGTTCTGAGTGTTCTAAATGTTCTAATTGTTCTGTGTGTTCTAAATGTTCTGAGTGTTCTAAATGTTATGAGTGTTCTAAATGTTCTAATTGTTCTGAGTGTTCTAAATGTTCTGAGTGTTCTAAATGTTCTGAGTGTTCTAAATGTTCTAATTGTTCTGAGTGTTCTAAATGTTCTGAGTGTTCTAAATGTTCTAATTGTTCTGAGTGTTCTAAATGTTCTAATTGTTCTGAGTGTTCTAAATGTTCTGAGTTTTCTGAGTGTTCTAAATGTTCTGAGTGTTCTAAATGTTCTGAGTGTTCTGAGTGTTCTAAATGTTCTGAGTGTTCTAAATGTTCTAATTGTTCTGAGTGTTCTAAATGTTCTGAGTGTTCTAAATGTTCTGAGTGTTCTAAATGTTCTAATTGTTCTGAGTGTTCTAAATGTTCTGAGTGTTCTAAATGTTCTAATTGTTCTGAGTGTTCTGAGTGTTCTAAATGTTCTAATTGTTCTGAGTGTTCTAAATGTTCTGAGTGTTCTAAATGTTCTGAGTGTTCTAAATATTCTACTTGTTCTGAGTGTTCTAAATGTTCTGATTGTTCTAAATGTTCTGAGTGTTCTAAATGTTCTAATTGTTCTGAGTGTTCTAAATGTTCTGAGTGTTCTAAATGTTCTGAGTGTTCTAAATGTTCTAATTGTTCTGAGTGTTCTAAATGTTCTGAGTGTTCTAAATGTTCTAATTGTTCTGAGTGTTCTAAATGTTCTAATTGTTCTGAGTGTTCTAAATGTTCTGAGTTTTCTGAGTGTTCTAAATGTTCTGAGTGTTCTAAATGTTCTGAGTGTTCTGAGTGTTCTAAATGTTCTGAGTGTTCTAAATGTTCTAATTGTTCTGAGTGTTCTAAATGTTCTGAGTGTTCTAAATGTTCTGAGTGTTCTAATTGTTCTGAGTGTTCTAAATGTTCTGAGTGTTCTAAATGTTCTAATTGTTCTGAGTGTTCTAAATGTTCTAAATGTTTAGAGTTCTAAATGTTCTGAGTGTTCTAAATGTTCTGAGTGTTCTAATTGTTCTGAGTGTTCTAAATGTTCTGAGTGTTCTAAATGTTCTAATTGTTCTGAGTGTTCTAAATGTTCTGAGTGTTCTAAATGTTCTAATTGTTCTGAGTGTTCTAAATGTTCTGAGTGTTCTAAATGTTCTGAGTGTTCTGAGTGTTCTAAATGTTCTGAGTGTTCTAAATGTTCTAATTGTTCTGTGTGTTCTAAATGTTCTGAGTGTTCTAAATGTTCTGAGTGTTCTAAATGTTCTAATTGTTCTGAGTGTTCTAAATGTTCTGAGTGTTCTAAATGTTCTGAGTGTTCTAAATGTTCTAATTGTTCTGAGTGTTCTAACTGTTCTGAGTGTTCTAAATGTTCTAATTGTTCTGAGTGTTCTAAATGTTCTAATTGTTCTGAGTGTTCTAAATGTTCTGAGTTTTCTGAGTGTTCTAAATGTTCTGAGTGTTCTAAATGTTCTGAGTGTTCTGAGTGTTCTAAATGTTCTGAGTGTTCTAAATGTTCTAATTGTTCTGAGTGTTCTAAATGTTCTGAGTGTTCTAAATGTTCTGAGTGTTCTAAATGTTCTAATTGTTCTGAGTGTTCTAAATGTTCTGAGTGTTCTAAATGTTCTAATTGTTCTGAGTGTTCTAAATGTTCTAAATGTTTAGAGTTCTAAATGTTCTGAGTGTTCTAAATGTTCTGAGTGTTCTAAATGTTCTAATTGTTCTGAGTGTTCTAAATGTTCTAATTGTTCTGAGTGTTCTAAATGTTCTGAGTGTTCTAAATGTTCTAATTGTTCTGAGTGTTCTAAATTTTCTGAGTGTTCTAAATGTTCTAATTGTTCTGAGTGTTCTGAGTGTTCTAAATGTTCTAATTGTTCTGAGTGTTCTAAATGTTCTGAGTGTTCTAAATGTTCTGAGTGTTCTAAATATTCTAATTGTTCTGAGTGTTCTAAATGTTCTGAGTGTTCTAAATGTTCTGAGTGTTCTAAATGTTCTAATTGTTCTGAGTGTTCTAAATGTTCTGAGTGTTCTAAATGTTCTAATTGTTCTGAGTGTTCTAAATGTTCTAATTGTTCTGAGTGTTCTAAATGTTCTGAGTGTTCTAAATGTTCTGAGTGTTCTAAATGTTCTAATTGTTCTGAGTGTTCTAAATGTTCTAAATGTTTAGAGTTCTAAATGTTCTGAGTGTTCTAAATGTTCTGAGTGTTCTAAATGTTCTAATTGTTCTGAGTGTTCTAAATGTTCTAATTGTTCTGAGTGTTCTAAATGTTCTGAGTGTTCTAAATGTTCTAATTGTTCTGAGTGTTCTAAATGTTCTGAGTGTTCTAAATGTTCTAATTGTTCTGAGTGTTCTAAATGTTCTGAGTGTTCTAAATGTTCTGAGTGTTCTGAGTGTTCTAAATGTTCTGAGTGTTCTAAATGTTCTAATTGTTCTGTGTGTTCTAAATGTTCTGAGTGTTCTAAATGTTCTGAGTGTTCTAAATGTTCTGAGTGTTCTAAATGTTCTAATTGTTCTGAGTGTTCTAAATGTTCTGAGTGTTCTAAATGTTCTAATTGTTCTGAGTGTTCTAAATGTTCTGAGTGTTCTAAATGTTCTAATTGTTCTGAGTGTTCTAAATGTTCTGAGTGTTCTGAGTGTTCTAAATGTTCTGAGTGTTCTAAATGTTCTAATTGTTCTGAGTGTTCTAAATGTTCCGAGTGTTCTAAATGTTCTAAATGTTCTGAGTGTTCTAAATGTTCTGAGTGTTCTAAATGTTCTGAGTGTTCTAAATGTTCTGAGTGTTCTAAATGTTCTAATTGTTCTGAGTGTTCTAGATGTTCTGAGTGTTCTGAGTGTTCTAAATGTTCTGAGTGTTCTAAATGTTCTAATTGTTCTGAGTGTTCTAAATGTTCTGAGTGTTCTAAATGTTCTGAGTGTTCTAAATGTTCTAATTGTTCTGAGTGTTCTAAATGTTCTGAGTGTTCTAAATGTTCTAATTGTTCTGAGTGTTCTAAATGTTCTGAGTGTTCTGGGTGTTCGAAATGTTCTGAGTGTTCTAAATGTTCTGAGTGTTCTGAGTGTTCTAAATGTTCTGAGTGTTCTAAATGTTCTAATTGTTCTGAGTGTTCTAAATATTCTGAGTGTTCTAAATATTCTAATTGTTCTGAGTGTTCTAAATGTTCTGAGTGTTCTAAATGTTCTGAGTGTTCTAAATGTTCTAATTGTTCTGAGTGTTCTAAATGTTCTGAGTGTTCTAAATGTTCTAATTGTTCTGAGTGTTCTGAGTGTTCTAAATGTTCTAATTGTTCTGAGTGTGCTAAATGTTCTGAGTGTTCTAAATGTTCTGAGTGTTCTAAATATTCTAATTGTTCTGAGTGTTCTAAATGTTCTGAGTGTTCTAAATGTTCTGAGTGTTCTAAATGTTCTAATTGTTCTGAGTGTTCTAAATGTTCTGAGTGTTCTAAATGTTCTAATTGTTCTGAGTGTTCTAACTGTTCTAAATGTTCTAAATGTTTAGAGTTCTAAATGTTCTGAGTGTTCTAAATGTTCTGAGTGTTCTAAATGTTCTAATTGTTCTGAGTGTTCTAAATGTTCTAATTGTTCTGAGTGTTCAAAATGTTCTGAGTGTTCTAAATGTTCTAATTGTTCTGAGTGTTCTAAATGTTCTGAGTGTTCTAAATGTTCTAATTGTTCTGAGTGTTCTAAATGTTCTGAGTGTTCTAAATGTTCTGAGTGTTCTGAGTGTTCTAAATGTTCTGAGTGTTCTAAATGTTCTGAGTGTTCTAAATGTTCTAATTGTTCTGAGTGTTCTAAATGTTCTGAGTGTTCTAAATGTTCTAATTGTTCTGAGTGTTCTAAATGTTCTAATTGTTCTGAGTGTTCTAAATGTTCTGAGTGTTCTAAATGTTCTGAGTGTTCTGAGTGTTCTAAATGTTCTGAGTGTTCTAAATGTTCTAATTGTTCTGAGTGTTCTAAATGTTCTGAGTGTTCTAAATGTTCTGAGTGTTCTAAATGTTCTAATTGTTCTGAGTGTTCTACATGTTCTGAGTGTTCTAAATGTTCTAATTGTCTGAGTGTTCTAAATGTTCTGAGTGTTCTAAATGTTCTAATTGTTCTGAGTGTTCTAAATGTTCTGAGTGTTCTCAGTGTTCTAAATGTTCTGAGTGTTCTAAATTTTCTAATTGTTCTGAGTGTTCTAAATGTTCTGAGTGTTCTAAATGTTCTGAGTGTTCTAAATGTTCTAATTGTTCTGAGTGTTCTAAATGTTCCGAGTGTTCTAAATGTTCTAAATGTTCTGAGTGTTCTAAATGTTCTGAGTGTTCTAAATGTTCTGAGTGTTCTAAATGTTCTGAGTGTTCTAGATGTTCTGAGTGTTCTGAGTGTTCTAAATGTTCTGAGTGTTCTAAATGTTCTAATTATTCTGAGTGTTCTAAATGTTCTGAGTGTTCTAAATGTTCTGAGTGTTCTAAATGTTCTGAGTGTTCTAAATGTTCTAATTGTTCTGAGTGTTCTAAATGTTCTGAGTGTTCTAAATGTTCTGAGTGTTCTAAATATTCTAATTGTTCTGAGTGTTCTAAATGTTCTGAGTGTTCTAAATGTTCTAATTGTTCTGAGTGTTCTGAGTGTTCTAAATGTTCTAATTGTTCTGAGTGTTCTAAATGTTCTGAGTGTTCTAAATGTTCTGAGTGTTCTAAATATTCTAATTGTTCTGAGTGTTCTAAATGTTCTGAGTGTTCTAAATGTTCTGAGTGTTCTAAATGTTCTAATTGTTCTGAGTGTTCTAAATGTTCTGAGTGTTCTAAATGTTCTGAGTGTTCTAAATGTTCTAATTGTTCTGAGTGTTCTAAATGTTCTGAGTGTTCTAAATGTTCTAATTGTTCTGAGTGTTCTAAATGTTCTAATTGTTCTGAGTGTTCTAAATGTTCTGAGTTTTCTGAGTGTTCTAAATGTTCTGAGTGTTCTAAATGTTCTGAGTGTTCTGAGTGTTCTAAATGTTCTGAGTGTTCTAAATGTTCTAATTGTTCTGAGTGTTCTAAATGTTCTGAGTGTTCTAAATGTTCTGAGTGTTCTAATTGTTCTGAGTGTTCTAAATGTTCTGAGTGTTCTAAATATTCTAATTGTTCTGAGTGTTCTAAATGTTCTGAGTGTTCTAAATGTTCTGAGTGTTCTAAATGTTCTAATTGTTCTGAGTGTTCTAAATGTTCTGAGTGTTCTAAATGTTCTGAGTGTTCTAAATGTTCTGAGTTTTCTAAATGTTCTAATTATTCTGAGTGTTCTAAATGTTCTGAGTGTTCTAAATGTTCTGAGTGTTCTAAATGTTCTGAGTGTTCTAAATGTTCTAATTGTTCTGAGTGTTCTAAATGTTCTGAGTGTTCTAAATGTTCTGAGTGTTCTAAATGTTCTAATTGTTCTGAGTGTTCTAAATGTTCTGAGTGTTCTAAATGTTCTAATTGTTCTGAGTGTTCTGAATGTTCTAAATGTTCTAATTGTTCTGAGTGTTCTAAATGTTCTGAGTGTTCTAAATGTTCTGAGTGTTCTAAATATTCTAATTGTTCTGAGTGTTCTAAATGTTCTGAGTGTTCTAAATGTTCTGAGTGTTCTAAATGTTCTAATTGTTCTGAGTGTTCTAAATGTTCTGAGTGTTCTAAATGTTCTGAGTGTTCTAAATGTTCTAATTGTTCTGAGTGTTCTAAATGTTCTGAGTGTTCTAAATGTTCTAATTGTTCTGAGTGTTCTAAATGTTCTAATTGTTCTGAGTGTTCTAAATGTTCTGAGTTTTCTGAGTGTTCTAAATCTTCTGAGTGTTCTAAATGTTCTGAGTGTTCTGAGTGTTCTAAATGTTCTGAGTGTTCTAAATGTTCTAATTGTTCTGAGTGTTCTAAATGTTCTGAGTGTTCTAAATGTTCTGAGTGTTCTAATTGTTCTGAGTGTTCTAAATGTTCTGAGTGTTCTAAATGTTCTAATTGTTCTGAGTGTTCTAAATGTTCTAAATGTTTAGAGTTCTAAATGTTCTGAGTGTTCTAAATGTTCTGAGTGTTCTAATTGTTCTGAGTGTTCTAAATGTTCTAATTGTTCTGAGTGTTCTAAATGTTCTGAGTGTTCTAAATGTTCTAATTGTTCTGAGTGTTCTAAATGTTCTGAGTGTTCTAAATGTTCTAATTGTTCTGAGTGTTCTAAATGTTCTGAGTGTTCTAAATGTTCTGAGTGTTCTGAGTGTTCTAAATGTTCTGAGTGTTCTAAATGTTCTAATTGTTCTGTGTGTTCTAAATGTTCTGAGTGTTCTAAATGTTCTGAGTGTTCTAAATGTTCTAATTGTTCTGAGTGTTCTAAATGTTCTGAGTGTTCTAAATGTT
Organism: Coregonus lavaretus; assembly: GCF_964263955.1. Taxonomy (NCBI): domain Eukaryota; kingdom Metazoa; phylum Chordata; class Actinopteri; order Salmoniformes; family Salmonidae; genus Coregonus; species Coregonus lavaretus. The sequence goes on along the minus strand of NW_028158176.1, from coordinate 1,842 downwards.
CTGAGTGTTCTAAATGTTCTAATTGTTCTGAGTGTTCTAAATGTTCTGAGTGTTCTAAATGTTCTAATTGTTCTGAGTGTTCTAAATGTTCTAATTGTTCTGAGTGTTCTAAATGTTCTGAGTTTTCTGAGTGTTCTAAATGTTCTGAGTGTTCTAAATGTTCTGAGTGTTCTGAGTGTTCTAAATGTTCTGAGTGTTCTAAATGTTCTAATTGTTCTGAGTGTTCTAAATGTTCTGAGTGTTCTAAATGTTCTGAGTGTTCTAAATGTTCTAATTGTTCTGAGTGTTCTAAATGTTCTGAGTGTTCTAAATGTTCTAATTGTTCTGAGTGTTCTAAATGTTCTAATTGTTCTGAGTGTTCTAAATGTTCTGAGTGTTCTAAATGTTCTAATTGTTCTGAGTGTTCTAAATGTTCTGAGTGTTCTAAATGTTCTAATTGTTCGGAGTGTTCTAAATGTTCTGAGTGTTCTAAATGTTCTGAGTGTTCTGAGTGTTCTAATTGTTCTGAGTGTTCTAAATGTTCTAATTGTTCTGTGTGTTCTAAATGTTCTGAGTGTTCTAAATGTTCTGAGTGTTCTAAATGTTCTGAGTGTTCTGAGTGTTCTAAATGTTCTGAGTGTTCTAAATGTTCTAATTGTTCTGAGTGTTCTAAATGTTCTGAGTGTTCTAAATGTTCTGAGTGTTCTAAATGTTCTAATTGTTCTGAGTGTTCTAAATGTTCTGAGTGTTCTAAATGTTCTAATTGTTCTGAGTGTTCTAAATGTTCTAATTGTTCTGAGTGTTCTAAATGTTCTGAGTGTTCTAAATGTTCTAATTGTTCTGAGTGTTCTAAATGTTCTGATTGTTCTAAATGTTCTAATTGTTCGGAGTGTTCTAAATGTTCTGAGTGTTCTAAATGTTCTGAGTGTTCTGAGTGTTCTAATTGTTCTGAGTGTTCTAAATGTTCTAATTGTTCTGTGTGTTCTAAATGTTCTGAGTGTTCTAAATGTTCTGAGTGTTCTAAATGTTCTAATTGTTCTGAGTGTTCTAAATGTTCTAATTATTCTGAGTGTTCTAAATGTTCTGAGTGTTCTAAATGTTCTGAGTGTTCTAAATGTTCTGAGTGTTCTAAATGTTCTAATTGTTCTGAGTGTTCTAAATGTTCTGAGTGTTCTAAATGTTCTGAGTGTTCTAAATGTTCTAATTGTTCTGAGTGTTCTGAGTGTTCTAAATGTTCTAATTGTTCTGAGTGTTCTAAATGTTCTGAGTGTTCTAAATGTTCTGAGTGTTCTAAATATTCTAATTGTTCTGAGTGTTCTAAATGTTCTGAGTGTTCTAAATGTTCTGAGTGTTCTAAATGTTCTAATTGTTCTGAGTGTTCTAAATGTTCTGAGTGTTCTAAATGTTCTGAGTGTTCTAAATGTTCTAATTGTTCTGAGTGTTCTAAATGTTCTGAGTGTTCTAAATGTTCTAATTGTTCTGAGTGTTCTAAATGTTCTAATTGTTCTGAGTGTTCTAAATGTTCTGAGTTTTCTGAGTGTTCTAAATGTTCTGAGTGTTCTAAATGTTCTGAGTGTTCTGAGTGTTCTAAATGTTCTGAGTGTTCTAAATGTTCTAATTGTTCTGAGTGTTCTAAATGTTCTGAGTGTTCTAAATGTTCTGAGTGTTCTAATTGTTCTGAGTGTTCTAAATGTTCTGAGTGTTCTAAATGTTCTAATTGTTCTGAGTGTTCTAAATGTTCTAAATGTTTAGAGTTCTAAATGTTCTGAGTGTTCTAAATGTTCTGAGTGTTCTAATTGTTCTGAGTGTTCTAAATGTTCTAATTGTTCTGAGTGTTCTAAATGTTCTGAGTGTTCTAAATGT
>NW_028158177.1:0-18061 GCF_964263955.1 Coregonus lavaretus | reverse complement strand
TACTTTACTTTACTATTTATATTTTTGACTACTTTTACTTTTACTTCACTATATTCCTAAAGAAAATAATGTACTTTTTACTCCATACATTTTCCCTGACACCCAAAAGTACTCGTTACATTTTGAATGCTTAGCAGGACAGAAAATGTTCCAATTCACACACTTATCAAGAGAACATCCCTACTGCCTCTGATCTGGGGGACTCAGTAAACACAAATGCTTTGTTTGTAAATTGTCTGAATGTTGGAGTGTGCTTCTGGCTGAACATAAATTTTAAAAACAAGAAAATCGTCTGGTTTGCTTTATGTAAGGAATTTGAAATTATTTATACTTGTACTTTTACCTTTGATACTTTAGTATATTTTAGCAATTCCATTTACTTTTGATGCTTAAGTATATTTAAAACCAAATACTTTTAGACTTTTACTCAAGTAGTATTTTACTGGGTGACTTTCACTTTTAGTTGAGTCATTTTCTATTAAGGTATCTTTACATTTACTCAAGTATGACAATTGGGTACTTTTTCCACCACTTGAGTTAACATCGTCATGGACGGCAGAAAAGGACTGGAGACGGACATCGCATAACTTAGTCCAAGTGGTGGTCAGAAAGTTTGTCTTAACTAGCCTGATAACTCCAACATGTCTGATATGAACATTGACATAAACCCTCTACATACTTGAGTTTCTCCAGTCTGCAGTGTGGATCCTCCAGTCCAGCAGAGAGCAGTCTGACTCCTGAGTCTCCTGGGTGATTGTAGCTCAGGTCCAGCTCTCTCAGGTGTGAGGGGTTTGACTTCAGAGCTGAGACCAGAGAAGCACAGCCTTCCTCTGTGACTAGACAGCCTGACAGCCTGCAAATAGTCAAATCATATTAAAACCACACTGCTATTCTTTGGTGGGGAAGATATTGGCAGTATATTTTTCAACATTTTCAGTTAAATCAGTGTCCTGAAACCTGCTCTATCTATTCATAAATGGATGTTTCATTATTAGAAATGACAAATTATCAAAGTATTGCTTGTAGAGAGAAAAATGTATAGTCCAAATATTTGAGTAGACTGACCAGAGCAGTTTAAAAAGCAGTATCAGTCAAAAGACAGACAGTGAGGTATCAGATTTAGATTGTATTGAATATACAGTCCACACCATATCTACAGTGCATTCAAAAGGTATTCAGACCCCTTGACTTTTTCCACATTTTGTTAAGTTACAGCCTTATTCTAAAATAGATTAAATTAGTTATTTTTCCTCATCAATTTACACACAATACCCCATAATGACAAAGTGAAAACAGGTTTTTAGACATGTTTGCAAATATATAGAAATACCTTATTTACAGAAGTTTTCAGACCCTTTGCTATGAGATTCGAAATTGAGCTCATGTGCATCCTGTTTCTGTTGATCATCCCTGAGATGTTTCTACAACTTGATTGGAGTCCACCTGTGATAAATTCAATTGATTGGACATGATTTGGAAAGGCACACACCTGTCTACATAAGGTCCCACAGTTGACAGTGCATGTCAGAGCAAAAACCAAGCCATGAGGTCGAAGGAATTGTCTGTAGAGCTCCGAGACAGGATTGTGTCGAGACACAGATCTGGGGAAGGGTACCAAAAAATGTCTGCAGCATTGAAGGTCCCCAAGAACACAGTGGCCTCCATCATTCTTAAATGGAAGAAGTTTGGAACCACCTAGATTCTTCCTAGAGCTGGCCGCCCGGCCAAACTGAGCAATCGGGGGAGAAGGGCCTTGGTCAAGGAGGTGACGAAGAACCCGCGAAGAACCCGATGGTCACTCTGACAGAGCTCCAGAGTTCCTCTGTGGATATGGGAGAACCTTCCAGAAGGACATCTCTGCAGCACTCCACCAATCAGGCCTTTATGGTAGAGTGGCCAGACGGAAGCCACTCCTCAGTAAAAGGCACATGACAGCCCGCTTGGAGTTTGCCAAAAGGCACCTAAAGACTCTCAGACCATGAGAAACAAGATTCTCTGGTCTGATGAATCCAAGATTGATCTCTTTGGCCTGAATGCCAAGTGTCACGTCTGGAGGAAACCTGGCACCATCCCTACAGTGAAACATGGTGGTGGCAGCATGCTGTGGGGATGTTTTTTAGTGGCAGGGACTGGGAGACTAGTCAGCATCGAGGGAAAGATGAACAGAGCAAAGTACAGAGAGATCCTTGATGAAAACCTGCTCCAGAGCGCTCTGGACCTCAGACTGGGGTGAAGGTTCACCTTCCAACAGGACAAGGAGCCTAAGCACACAACCAAGACAACACAGGAGTTCTAAAAACCCATAACTTTGTCATTATGGGATGTTGTGTGTAGATTGATGAGGGAAAAAAACAGTTTAATCAATTTTAGAATAAGGCTTTAACGTAACAAAATGTGGAAAAAGTCAAGGGGTCTGAATACTTTCCGAAAGCACTGTGTAACTATACACTCTATATACAGCAGTATGTGGACACCCTTTCAAATTAGTGGATTTGGATATTTCAGCCACACCGGTTGCTGACAGGTGTATAAAATCGAGCACACAGCCATGCAATCTCCATAGACACTAAGCGGTCCCGTTCTGTGAGCTTGTGTGGCCTACCACTTCACGGCTGAGCCGTTGTTGCTCCTAGACGTTTCCACTTCACAATAAAAGCACTTACAGTTGACCGGGGCAGCTCTAGCAGGGCAGAAATGTGACTTGTTGGAAAGGTGGCATTCTATGACGGTGCCATGTTGAAAGTCAATGAGCACTTCAGTAAGGCCATTCTACTGCCAATGTTTGTCTATGGAGATTGCATGGCTGTGTGCTCGATTTCATACACCTGTCAGCAACGGGTTTGGCTGAAATAGCCGAATCCACTAATTTGAAGGGTTGTCCACATACTTTTGTATATATAGTATATATATACACTGCTCAAAAAAATTAAGGGAACACTTAAACAACACAATGTAACTCCAAGTCAATCACACTTCTGTGAAATCAAACTGTCCACTTAGGAAGCAACACTGATTGACAATAAATTTCACATGCTGTTGTGCAAATGGAATAGACAACAGGTGGAAATTATAGGCAATTAGCAAGACACCCCCAATAAAGAAGTGGTTCTGCAGGTGGTGACCACAGACCACTTCTCAGTTCCTATGCTTCCTGGCTGATGTTTTGGTCACTTTTGAATGCTGGCGGTGCTTTCACTCTAGTGGTAGCATGAGACGGAGTTTACAACCCACACAAGTGGCTCAGGTAGTGCAACTCATCCAGGATGGCACATCAATGCGAGCTGTGGCAAGAAGGTTTGCTGTGTCTGTCAGCGTAGTGTCCAGAGCATGGAGGCGCTACCAGGAGACAGGCCAGTACATCAGGAGACTTGGAGGAGGCCGTAGGAGGAGGCCGTAGGAGGGCAACAACCCAGCAGCAGGACCGCTACCTCCGCCTTTGTGCAAGGAGGAGCAGGAGGAGCACTGCCAGAGCCCTGCAAAATGACCTCCAGCAGGCCACAAATGTGCATGTGTCTGCTCAAACGGTCAGAAACAGACTCCATGAGGGTGGTATGAGGGCCCGACGTCCACAGGTGGGGGTTGTGCTTACAGCCCAACACCGTGCAGGACGTTTGGCATTTGCCAGAGAACACCAAGATTGGCAAATTCGCCACTGGCGCCCTGTGCTCTTCACAGATAAAAGCAGGTTCACACTGAGCACATGTGACAGACGTGACAGAGTCTGGAGACGCTGTGGAGAACGTTCTGCTGCCTGCAACATCCTCCAGCATGACCGGTTTGGCGGTGGGTCAGTCATGGTGTGGGGTGGCATTTCTTTGGGGGGCCGCACAGCCCTCCATGTGCTCGCCAGAGGTAGCCTGACTGCCATTAGGTACCGAGATGAGATCCTCAGACCCCTTGTGAGACTATATGCTGGTGCGGTTGGCCCTGGGTTCCTCCTAATTCAAGACAGTGCTAGACCTCATGTGGCTAGAGTGTGTCAGCAGTTACTCCAAGAGGAAGGCATTGATGCTATGGACTGGCCCGCCTGTTCCCCAGACCTGAATCCAATTGAGCACATCTGGGACATCATGTCTCGCTCCATCCACCAACGCCACGTTGCACCACAGACTGTCGAGGAGTTGGCGGATGCTTTAGTCCAGGTCTGGGAGGAGATCCCTCAGGAGACCATCCGCCACCTCATCAGGAGCATGTCCAGGCGTTGTAGGGAGGTCATACAGGCACGTGGAGGCCACACACACTAGTGAGCCTCATTTTGACTTGTTTTAAGGACAATACATCAAAGTTGGATCAGCCTGTAGTGTGGTTTTCCACTTTAATTTTAAGGGTGACTCCAAATCCAGACCTCCATGGGTTAATACATTTAATTTCTATTGATACTTTTTGTGTGATTTTGTTGTCAGCACATTCAACTATGTAAAGAAAAAAGTATTTAATAAGATTATTTCATTCATTCAGATCTAGGATGTGTTGTTTAAGTGTTCCCTTTATTTTTTTGAGCAGTGTATATATATTCCCTGGTATATTACTCATGTCTCACCAGTCCAGTTATGCTGCTCTGGCGCCATCCTGTGGACAGTTGGGAACACAACTTCAACTCCATTACATTCAATGTATCCCACAAAGTGCCACTTGGCTGGACAAAGCAGTCTGAATGGAAATCAGGTACATATATGAAATCAAGCAGACACACAGAGCCACCTTTTGCAGCAATTACAGCTGCAAGTCTCTTGGGGTATGTCTCTATGAGCTTGGCACATCTAGCCACTGGGATTTTTGCCCATTCTTCAAGGCAAAACTGCTCCAGCTCCTTCAAGTTGGATGGGTTCTGCTGGTGTACAGCAATCTTTAAGTCATACCACAGATTCTCAATTGGATTGAGGTCTGGGCTTTGACTTGGCCATTCCAAGACATTAAAATGTTTCCCCTTAAACCACTCAAGTGTTGCTTTAGCATTATGCTTAGGGTCATTGACCTGCTGGAAGGTGAACCTCCGTCCCAGTCTCAAATCTCTGGAAGACTGAAACAGGTTTCCCTCAAGAATTTCCCTGTGTTTAGCGCCATCCATCATTCCTTCAATTCTGACCAGTAAGAGCTGATATATCATGTAGATTAAACACAGTGGAGAAACATTGTAAAACCACTCAGAGAGGTATTCATCTACAGGACTGAGACACTGTAAAACCACTCAGAGAGGTATTCATCTACAGGACTGGGACACTGTAAAACCACTCAGAGAGGTATTAATCTACAGGACTGAGACACTGTAAAACCACTCAGAGAGGTATTCATCTACAGGACTGGGTGGGTATTATTAGTCTGTTCTGAGTAGAAATGGATATAAACAGTGATTAAAACACAAAAACAGCGAGTTTAGTGCCCAGATTCTGACACTTATCTCCAAGAAGATTATTCCCATTTATAGTTATTTTGATACTACACGCAAAGGGGTTCTTCGTTTGTCCCCATAGGAAAACCCTTTTTTTGTTTCAGGTAGAACCCTTGGGTGGTGAAAACGGTTCTACTTAGAACCTTTTAGTCGTGAAAGGGTTCCACTTGTAACAAAAAATGTTTATTTTCAGAGGGTTCTCCTACGAAGATAATTGAAGAACCATTATGGTTCTAGGTAGCGCCTTCTTTTAGTGTAGTCTGAGCTTAATTAATAGAACATGACTTTTCCTGTTGATTCTTCTGCTCCAAGTCTTTCTCTAGTTCAGAGTTCTTCTGCTTCAAGTCTTCATAAGTTTTCTCTAGCTCAGAGTTCTTCTGCTTCAAGTCTTCATAAGTTTTCTCTAGTTCAGAGTTCTTCTGTTTTAAGTCTTCAGAAGTTTTCTCTAGCTCAGAGTTCTTCTGTTTTAAGTCTTCAGAAGTGTTCTCTAGCTCAGAGTTCTTCTGCTTTAAGTCTTCAGAAGTGTTCTCTAGCTCAGAGTTCTTCTGTTTCAAGTCCTTAGAAGTTTTCTTTAATTCAGAGTTCTCCTGCTTCAAGTCTATATCGATGTTTCTGTTCTATTGCTCTAGCTCATATATCCTCCTCAATAGTTTGTCAGAATTCTCCTCAGCAGAATCTTCTTCCACTTTAATAACTTGCATCTTCATCTTTTTTACAGAAGCTCCCCCGTTCCTCCTCCTCCTCCTCCTCCTCAGTGTCACTTTCCTAAGCATGACACACACAGTTCACAGTTTAGTTTCTCTAACTGAAATACAAAGAAATGGTATATCAAATAGGAGTATTTATCAAATTGGGGTATTGTCAATGGCATTCAGGAACGTTAAATAACAGAAAATTACCTCAAGTTATCTTTGTCTTTCCAGCGTTGCCATGGTGGCCTTTGTGTCCCCCCCGTCTCCAGTGACCTCGACCAGGATGTGTGTTTGCATTGTTGGGACGGTGTAGTGTCGCCTGATGTGGCTCTCACAGGAGGAGGCAGTGTAGCTCAAACAGTCAAATGTCTCTTCAAGCCTCTGGGCTGGTTAGATATCAGTCAGACAGTCTAATGTCTCTTCAAGCCTCTGGGCTGGTTAGATATCAGTCAGACAGTCTAATGTCTCTTCAAGCCTCTGGGCTGGTTAGATATCAGTCAGACAGTCTAATGTCTCTTCAAGCCTCTGGGCTGGTTAGATATCAGTCAGACAGTCTAATGTCTCTTCAAGCCTCTGGGCTGGTTAGATATCAGTCAGACAGTCTAATGTCTCTTCAAGCCTCTGGGCTGGTTAGATATCAGTCAGACAGTCTAATGTCTCTTCAAGCCTCTGGGCTGGTTAGATATCAGTCAGACAGTCTAATGTCTCTTCAAGCCTCTGGGCTGGTTAGATATCAGTCAGACAGTCTAATGTCTCTTCAAGCCTCTGGGCTGGTTAGATATCAGTCAGACAGTCTAATGTCTCTCCAAGCCTCTGGGCTGGTTAGATATCAGTCAGACAGTCTAATGTCTCTTCAAGCCTCTGGGCTGGTTAGATATCAGTCAGACAGTCTAATGTCTCGTCAAGCCTCTGAGCTGGTTAGATATCAGTCAGACAGTCTAATGTATCTTCAAGCCTCTGGGCTGGTTAGATATCAGTCAGACAGTCTAATGTCTCTTCAAGCCTCTGGGCTGGTTAGATATCAGCCAGACAGTCTAATGTCTCTTCAAGCCTCTGGGCTGGTTAGATATCAGTCAGACAGTCTAATGTCTCTTCAAGCCTCTGGGCTGGTTAGATATCAGTCAGACAGTCTAATGTCTCTTCAAGCCTCTGGGCTGGTTAGATATCAGTCAGACAGTCTAATGTCTCTTCAAGCCTCTGGGCTGGTTAGATATCAGTCAGACAGTCTAACGTCTCTTCAAGCCTCTGGGCTGGTTAGATGTCAGTCAGGAGGAGGCAGTGCAGGTCAGACAGTCTGGTCAGTCAGTAACGCAATCTAGTGGAAACAGACATTAAACATTTATATTATGGCTGTACACTATTGGCTGGTTTCCCATAAAACTGATTAAGCCTTGTCCTATAAAGTAGAAACAATGTTGATTCAACCAGTTCATGTCCTTTGGGAACTGTCAAATCGCAAGAATTTCCATCGGTGTCCGTGTTGCTGAATCCGCTTGTTTTTAGTGAGTGCATACATTTTTCATCCTCAGCTTGTAGGCTACTTGACTGTTTGTTTGTTTACCTATCATGTGGCAAGTCACTACTGACCATATCAACTGCAATGGTTGGCTATAGCTACAGTATATATATATTTGGGGGCAGGATAACGTTCAGTGGTTGGCTATAGCTACAGTATATATATTTGGGAGCAGGATAACGTTCAGTGGTTGGCTATAGCTACAGTATATATATATTTGGGAGCAGGATAACGTTCAGTGGTTGGCTATAGCTACAGTATATATATATATATATATATATATATTTGGGAGCAGGATAACGTTCAGTGGTTGGCTATAGCTACAGTATATATATTTGGGAGCAGGATAACATTCAGTGGTTGGCTATAGCTACATTATATATATTTGGGAGCAGGATAGCGTTCAGTGGTTGGCTATAGCTACAGTATATATATTTGGGAGCAGGATGACGTTCAGTGGTTGGCTATAGCTACAGTATATATATTTGGGAGCAGGATAACGTTCAGTGGTTGGCTATAGCTACAGTATATATATATATATATATATATATATATATATATATATATATATATATATTTGGGAGCATGATAACGTTCAGTGGTTGGCTATAGGTACAGTATATATATATTTGGGAGCAGGATAACGTTCAGTGGTTGGCTATAGCTACAGTATATATATTTGGGAGCAGGATAACGTTCAGTGGTTGGCTATAGCTACAGTATATATATATATTTGGGAGCAGGATAACGTTCAGTGGTTGGCTATAGGTACAGTATATATATATTTGGGGGCAGGATAACATTCAGTGGTTGGCTATAGCTACAGTATATATATATGGGAGCAGGATAACATTCAGTGGTTGGCTATAGCTACAGTATATATATTTGGGAGCAGGATAACGTTCAGTGGTTGGCTATAGCTACAGTATATATATTTGGGAGCAGGATAACGTTCAGTGGTTGGCTATAGCTACAGTATATATATATTTGGGAGCAGGATAACGTTCAATGGTTGGCTATAGCTACAGTATATATACATGCTGGACACACACACACACACACAATGGATACACACAGGAGACACACACACACTGGACACACACACTGGACACACACATACACAGGAGACACACACACACATATTGGACACACACCCACTCACACACACACTGGACACACACACACACTTTGGATACACACACACACTGGACACACGCTCACACATCTTCCTATAATAGTGAGGACCTTGACACAGGACCTTCAAATGAGGACCATCATTTCTGACAGAATTGGGAACAAACAGACACCTCATTCCAGCACTAAGTGACCAACAAACACAGACATCACTTCAACACCTGATAAACTCCAATGAACAAATAGACATGCAGGGCACCAGTCTAGTGAGGACCAGTGGTTGCTAGGCAGTTTCTGGATCCCAGGTTCCAGAACAGCTTCTATCCCAGTTCTATCTGCCTGTTAAATCAAGCAACCTAAACTGTTTCCATCATACTTTTAGAACATCACTGAACATTTTTTTCCTTTTATGATCTTTTACCACTTTGCATGTTTTATTGATGTTCTTATGATATATTTTACTGTTTGTGTGTACGTACCACAGGAGGTTGGTGGGACCTTAGTTGGGGAGGACAGGCTTGTAATGGCTGGAGCGGATTGAGTGGAATGGTATCAAATACATCAAATACATGGTTTCCATGGTTTCCATGTGTTTGATGCCATTTAATTGGCTCCGTTCCAGCCATTATTATGAGCCGTCCTCCCCTCAGCAGCCTCCACTGGTATGTACTGTCCTATATGAGCTCCAACAAGGAATTACAATGCATGTATTACTTTTAATACCTGCAAAGGGCAAATAAACTACTTGAACTCCTTATGAGTGTCTGCAGCCGATTAGGCTGTTGCCGTCTGACAAGATGCCATCTGACATTACAGGAATATTCTGCAAATGTTGATGAATCCACCCAAAACAACATGTAGTCTTTCCACTAGACTCCCATGAAGTTATAGTGGGACGTTATGAGTTTACGTTAAGGTAACATACTCAGAACATACTGCACTTGTTTTATACTGTTGTAGATGTATCCTCCGTTTAACCATTTAAACTCTTACAATAACACTGTTGAAATACCAATGTGATATTTTTTTGTATGTCTTTTATGTTGAAAAACAAATTGTACAACTGTATATGGACATATGCTCCATAACTGTACAATTGTACATGGATATATTGTACTTTTCATAATAAAAAGCATGTTAATTCTCAAAACAATGTCGATATCGATTTTACATTGTCCTCTCCCAGTCACAGGTTGACTTTTGTCATGAATCTTGCCCTGGAGGCAGAACTGCGCGATTTCCTCTAGATATGACAGCTGCATAGTCAAAATTGGCTATATCGTAAATATTTGTGGAAAACAATTGTGTTTTATGGTTTTAATTTAAGGTAAGGATTAGCAGTGAGGTTAAGGTTAGCATTAAAATCAGATATTATTACTTTATGCCTGTGCCAGCTAGTGACCACTTTGCAGAACTGCCTCCAGGGCAAGATTCATGACAATAAATGCCAACCTGCCTCCCAGTCATCCCCTCCCTATCTCTACAAGGCTGCAGAACATGCAAGCTAGTGATGCGGGGGTTGTCTCATAACCCACAGTCCCCAGGCGGGTGGGTGGCAGGCAGGTTCAATACAGAGAAAACAATAGACTACATAAGAAAAATCCATCAATGGATCATTATTGTGCAATTTACACTTAAGTGGACAAAACATTAAGGACACCTGCTCTTTCCATGACAGACTGAGCAGGTGAATCCAGGTGAAAGCTATGATCCCTTATTGATGTCACTTGTAGATGAAGGGGACGGGACAGGTTAAAGAAGGATGTTTAAGCCTGGAGACAATTGAGACATGGATTGTGAATGGGCAAGACAAAATATTGAAGTGCCTTTGAACAGGGTATGGTAGTAGGTGCCAGGCACACCGGTTTGTGTCAAGAACTGCAATGCTGCTGGGTTTTTCACGCTCATGGTACACCACACAAAGGACATCCAGCCAACTTGACACAACTGTGGGAAGAATTGGCGTCAACATGGGCCAGCATCCCTGTGGAACGCTTTCAACACCTTGTAGAGTCCATGTCCTGACGAATTGAGGCTGTTCTGAGGACAAAAGTGGGGAGGTAACTCAATATTAGGAAGGTGTTTGATATAACGTCTTTTGATACAGCATTTATTAATGTCTTTAAAGTCATCAGCTGTAGGTGAGAGAGAGGAGAAGGACAAGCCGTGTGTTGTGTCGGTCACGGATGGGGGGCCAGAAGGTCGGCGTGCCAAGATAGATTAGGGGGCCACTGTTGCTAATCTTAGAAAGAGTACGTGATGGAATGGCCTGGCTAGGGTGCCACACGATACTATGTATGGGGATCCTATTGTAGGAGATGAGTGACACTCAATAATGGTTGGCAACTGTGGGATGGAAGTAGCTCGGAGAGCATTATATAAACTGAGAGGTTTTCTATGGAAGTCATTCAGATGACAAGAGGCTACGCCCGTACCGCTTGTCATTGAATCCAGTACTGTAACCATTAAATAACAATGAATCAACTCTCCATCTAAGTGGTCGACTACTCTCTTACATCCTGAAGTACGAGATACCAGAGAAACTGGTCATAACAGATTGCCGTCTAAGCGAACAGGATGCAGTTTACAGCCGAACTAACAGGGAAGCAGAATTTCATTTTTTAAGAGTAAATCAGAGCTTCATTTTACCTCGAAGAGAGAGAAGGGAAATGATGAAATTATTACAGACAAATCCGCATTTAAAACAAGTATCTTTTAAAAGTAGTGAAAATCAGACAATGTGCAAATGGATGTTAAGTAAATGAGGATTTTTCTATGTGGAACTATATCTTAGTGATTTATCAGCATGGACAGATAATGACTATTCTCAAGCTGGTAGTTTTAAAAGGGTTAAATTACAAGTAGAGCGAAAGTATATAATTGATAATACAGCCATAAGCTACCCGAAATGGGATTTAAATGACATGAAAGAGGTGTGTAAATCATGGGATTTAATGAGGATATCATTATATATCATCAGGAAGGAGGAAAAGTCAGTTAAGAAATGAGGTAATTTGGCAATGGAGCAACGTAATCTACCTTATGAAAAGAGTCAGTCCACAAGGGGCTATAAAAGGATCTGAAAGTATGAAAGGAATTGATCCACAGTTAGCGAACTCTATTCAGCCTCCAGCTTCTAGTACAGGGGAAGACGTAGAAGAGGATAGTGACAATATGATTGGTTATATCCACAGTTAGCGAACTCTATTCAGCCTCCAGCTTCTAGTACAGGGGAAGACGTAGAAGAGGATAGTGACAATATGATTGGTTATATCCACAGTTAGCGAACTCTATTCAGCCTCCAGCTTCTAGTACAGGGGAAGACGTAGAAGAGGATAGTGACAATATGATTGGTTATATCCACATTTAGCGAACTCTATTCAGCCTCCAGCTTCTAGTACAGGGGAAGACGTAGAAGAGGATAGTGACAATATGATTGGTTATATCCACAGTTAGCGAACTCTATTCAGCCTCCAGCTTCTAGTACAGGGGAAGACGTAGAAGAGGATAGTGACAATATGATTGGTTATATCCACAGTTAGCGAACTCTATTCAGCCTCCAGCTTCTAGTACAGGGGAAGACGTAGAAGAGGATAGTGACAATATGATTGGTTATATCCACAGTTAGCGAACTCTATTCAGCCTCCAGCTTCTAGTACAGGGGAAGACGTAGAAGAGGATAGTGACAATATGATTGGTTATATCCACAGTTAGCGAACTCTATTCAGCCTCCAGCTTCTAGTACAGGGGAAGACGTAGAAGAGGATAGTGACAATATGATTGGTTATATCCACAGTTAGCGAACTCTATTCAGCCTCCAGCTTCTAGTACAGGGGAAGACGTAGAAGAGGATAGTGACAATATGATTGGTTATATCCACAGTTAGCGAACTCTATTCAGCCTCCAGCTTCTAGTACAGGGGAAGACGTAGAAGAGGATAGTGACAATATGATTGGTTATATCCACAGTTAGCAAACTCTATTCAGCCTCCAGCTTCTAGTACAGGGGAAAATGTAGAAGAGGATAGTGACAATATGATTGGTTATATCCACAGTTAGCGAACGCTATTCAGCCTCCAGCTTCTAGTACAGGGGAAGACGTAGAAGAGGATAGTGACAATATGATTGGTTATATCCACAGTTAGCGAACTCTATTCAGCCTCCAGCTTCTAGTACAGGGGAAGACGTAGAAGAGGATAGTGACAATATGATTGGTTATATCCACAGTTAGCAAACTCTATTCAGCCTCCAGCTTCTAGTACAGGGGAAAATGTAGAAGAGGATAGTGACAATATGATTGGTTATATCCACAGTTAGCGAACGCTATTCAGCCTCCAGCTTCTAGTACAGGGGAAGACGTAGAAGAGGATAGTGACAATATGATTGGTTATATCCACAGTTAGCGAACTCTATTCAGCCTCCAGCTTCTAGTACAGGGGAAGACGTAGAAGAGGATAGTGACAATATGATTGGTTATATCCACAGTTAGCGAACTCTATTCAGCCACCAGCTTCTAGTACAGGGGAAGACGTAGAAGAGGATAGTGACAATATGATTGGTTATTTATACAATCTTATGGGGGTTAGGCAAAAAAATATATACAAAAATCCTAAACTCAGGTCCAAATATATGTTTCCTAAAGTTAAAACAGATAACTTTGAGATCAAATGGTGGTGCGAGGAATGCAGGCCATTGTGGTTCCAAAGGTTTGGTAGAGCTTTAGACACGGCAGAAAGAAGGTTTAGAGGTCAGACAGGACGAATAAACACTGAAAAAATTAGATATACTAGAGAGTGTGTGGAAAATGAATATACAATGATATTTACAATAACCAAACAAAACCAAAATGTCGATTTAAACAATAGATTAGCAAATAAAATGATGTAATTTTTCGTTGAAGCAGGGGAAGGATAATAATGGAGGAAGAGGAAGGTCCAATGGTAATTCCAGAGAAGGAAGAAGGAGCTTTAACAGAGACAGGGATACTTGCAATTATTGTAAACACTGGGGACATTGGGTTGGAGATTGTAACGTTTGAATACAGGATGAGGAGAGACGGCGATATGGAGATAGAGAGAGGGGAAAATGGACTCCTGCCCAACCGCACCCTAATTCCCAGAATACACCTAGAGAGGAGAAGGCCAGGTAATCTATTATGGGGACAATGACATACAACACCGATAAGCAGGGAGGAGGTTAAACACATGATCAATGCACCACAACACCGATAAGCAGGGAGGAGGTTAAACACATGATCAATGCACCACAACACCGATAAGCAGGGAGGAGGTTAAATACATGATCAATGCACCACAACACCGATAAGCAGGGAGGAGGTTAAACACATGATCAATGCACCACAACACCGATAAGTAGGGAGGAGGTTAAACACATGATCAATGCACCACAACACCGATAAGCAGGGAGGAGGTTAAATACATGATCAATGCACCACAATAGCATATTTCGGTTAGCCCATTAGAAATACCACAGTTAAGTTTATGTGTATCTGGTAAAATAATTCAATTTCTAATAGATACAGGGGCAACTATGTCATGTTTAAGGCAACACGATTGAAGGTGTCCTTTAAGTAATCAGAAAGTCCAGTCTATCGGAATTAGTGGAACTATGCAAATTGATCCTATATCTCTCCCATTACAAATTGATTTGGAGGATATTATTTTTCAACATTCATGTATAGGAAGCGCTGCAACTCCTATGGCGTTAATGGGAAGAGACCTTTTAAGTCAACTCAATGCCACCATTTTTTGTTCACCAGATGGCATCGAGGTACATGGAACAACATGGGCTATTTTATGAACAAAGAGCAGGAAGTCATTTTAATCTGAAAGAGTGCATAATAAATTATATGAATGTGTATGATCATTTGATATCAGTTTGGATAATAAGCTTTGATATAACATTATATTGTGGTTCCGTACATCAATGCCAATCATATAATATTAAGGAGTGGTATGGAGAGCGTGAGGTTATTTTAGAGTGTAGTGGAAAAGTATATATGTTTTAATGAGAGGCTTGACTTTGATGGAGTTTCCTGAATTGGTGAGGATCCAATGACAGGAAGGTCAGTGTGGACAAAACCTAGGTGGGGAGGTCAGTACTAGGTGTTGCTGGTTACCTCTATGGAGGGGAAAGTACCAGAGAGAGATACCTGCATCTATCCCACTGTAGGAGTGTGCCAACCCAGAGAAGGAAGATGGCATCGCCACTGCGGAGCATTGTTTTATTTTGTGTCTGTCTGTGTCTGTGTGTCTTTGCAGCAGGGATTCTCAACTTCCCTATTGGTACGCTGCCAGGAGGACAAACTCCACAGAGCCATGTTGAGAAATGGAGAAGGACCCACTCCACAGAGCCATGTTGACAAATGGAGAAGGACTCTGCGTGATCCTAGACCCTAGTGACGGAAGAAGGGTCAGAGCTAAAAGGACCATACATCATCACCCAGTGTTATGATGACTTTCTGGTATTGAGATGCAAGAATTTACTTAGACATTCTGTGGAGATTTTATACCAAGTATTTATTAAATCACGAGCTCGTTGGTTCATCTAACCAACGGACATGGCTTTGCCCTTCGTCAGTTGAACTCCCCACACATACAGATCTAACCTCCTTTATACTCTTGGTTATACTCCCTTTCACATACATCTGGCAGCCATCATAGCACTCCCTTTCACATACATCTGGCAACCATCATAGCATCCCTTTCAAATACATCTGGCAGCCATCATAGCACTCCCTTTCACATACATCTGGCAGCCATCATAGCACTCCCTTTCACATACATCTGGCAGCCATCATAGCACTCCCTTTCACATACATCTGGCAGCCATCATAGCACTCCCTTTCACATACATCTGGCAACCATCATAGCACTCCCTTTCTCTGTTGTTATTACCCTTTGCCCCAGGTCATTATATCCTGTCCATCAATCACACTACCCTAAACATCAGGAATCTCCTTTGACATAATGGAATGTAGACTTCCTGACTCCAAACCCATTATCTACTAACTCTTGACTTTCACGATACTATGACATGACATCATTATACCATAAAAAACATCATATCAATCCACTTTTTTTTTCTTCATTTTTTGGTAATTAAAATTACTTATCCCCCATAAATTCATATAAAATACAATATTCCCCCTCTGTAGTACATATATATCTGACTAGATCCTAAACTATGCTAGATAACTGAGAATTGACCCCTTCAACCTTTCATACCTGAATCCAACCTGATTCTCCATATATTTAATCAACAAATGTATACATTCTCAGTCATCTATCTTATGCAATATCAAACCTCTCAAACCTCTATAACTCAGTCTGAGTAAAAGATAAACACATAATTAACTACTATATACTCATGCTAATAATCTATGTAGTCAAAACCTTATTTTTATATATAAGGAAAAATACCACATAGACATCATCCCCCCTTTTAAAAATGACCCCTTTTTATGATACACCCCCCCCAAAAAAAGAAACATCCATAGAAATAAATTGTGACCATCATGACATCATCCATACAAAACAATTCTACATAACCATTACGAAATTACATGAAACTATAATCTGAACACATGAATATAAAAATAACAAAAACATCCATCTTCCTCATCCATGCGCTGTCAGAGGACCCCCAAGCTTATCACTGGTCACCTGGGGGATCTATCTGATCGACTGAGATCGCCATCTGTCCACCTCTTCTTCCTGTAAACCTTAATTCCATGTCATACAATTCCAACTTAACATTCCCATTCCTCAATCAACATGATCAATGGACTCTAAACTGTAACAAGATGACATAGAATAATAATTATTCCTCTCCCTCCTTGTATTAACATTAACTGATACATCTCTAGCTGTAATATATGGCATGTTAGTAATCGTTTGTACAGATCTTAAAATCAATCCCCGAAAAATTTGAAAACAACACCCCATAACTATAGCTACAGTAAGTACTATGGCCACTAGAGGACATATAATACTTGCCATCCATGTTCCTATGGAATTACCACTAAAAAAACTTTGAAAAGACTTCAACAGCATTCAAATTACCATATCCTCCTAATCTTAATATAATAGCATCCAATGCTAATGATTAACATCTCAGACCCAATTCTTAAAAACTCATGATTGTTAAAATATACAATGTTCAACTCCGCCTTTGTCCTCCTAATATACCTGATATAACATACACATTATAACACTCTATTATCACTCCCTGTTACATCATCACATCCCTAAACTATTCCTGCTTTAATAATTCAACCAAATTCAGATCATATGAAAATATCATAACCCCATGATAGGAACCAATTAATTACTTTCCTATCAACATATATATTTACCACTCTAAACATCCATATCAATATCACCCCATACTTCAAATCTATATCATTACTAATATGTTAATACTTTAACCCAATTAATCAACATATTCATGATTTCATTCACAATCCTCACCTGAACTTCCATGTTTCAAACAGTATGAGTCAACAATGTCTATTCAATAAATCCTATAAATGTATCCTAAGACATGACCTTAATGTATCACTGTTTAAACCCCTAATATCTATAGAAAACATTTATATGCTTATACATACTAATAATTCACTTAAATCACTCATTAATCTTATAAATTATAACCAACCAAATGACTGAACTCAACCAAATTTAAAATGACAATTCTTATTCACTTTATCCTTATCACTGAAAATGAAAACTCTCAACTTAATCACCCATTACAACTTTCAGAATGTATACTTATATTAACATACATTATAAACATTCATAATTCAATTATGACTTTCCTCATCCTGAAAATAAATACAGATCATTATCTCAATGCATTCTCAATACTATCACTTTAGCAGTGTATATACCTACTATCATCCCCAGATCGTCAGTTTCCTCGTAGCCATCTGTAGCATCGGTTGACCTGATACCTGTTCAATCTCCCCTCTATCCATACCTCCGTTGGTGTTGGGTGACCTGATACCTGTTCAATCTCCCCTCTATCCATACCTCCGTTGGTGTAGACTGTGTGATGATGCATGAACCTTCTTCCTTCACTAGTTCTCTGATCATGCAGAGTCCTTCTCCATTTATCACCATCTCTCTGTGGAGTGTATCCTTCTATCAGCGTACCAATAGTCTCTGCTGCAAAAACACACAGACAAAACAAAACAATGCTCCGCCGAAGCGGTGCCACCTTCTTCCTTTTGCGTTAAAAAGGTCCTACAATGGTACATATAGATCTAGGAATCTCTCTCTCTTACTTGCCCCTCCATCAAGGTAGCCAT